>NW_027332420.1:163732-192240 GCF_000442705.2 Elaeis guineensis
GAGATTTAAGAAGTTTCTAAGAAAAAGGAAACAGGGGATGAGAAAGAAGTCATTCACAAAAGGGGAACAAAGCAAAGAGAAAGAGAAAGATCAACCCCTTATATGCTACGAGTGCAAGAAGCCGGGACATTTCAAATCCGAATGTCCACAACTGAAGAAAGGTCCCAAAAAGTTCAAAAAGAAAGCAATGATGGCGACTTGGAGTGCGAGTGATGACTCAAGCTCCGATGAGGAAACCTCAACAGAACAAGCCAACCTGTGCCTTATGGCACACGAAAATGAGGTAACTTCTGAATCCCTAGTGAATTTACTTTTGAAGAATTGCATGAAGCATTCTATGATTTAATTGATGAATTAAAGAAACTAGGGATGAAAAACAAAGAACTGAAATTGAAAATCAGTCCTTAGTGAAACAAGCTGAAAACCTTTCAATTGAAAAATCCACCTTGATTCAAGAAAATCAAAGCTTAAAGAATGAAATTAACAAGCTGAAACCTATAGTAGATAAGTTCACCTTAAGTTCAAACAAACTAAATATGATTCTTGATAATCAAAAAGCTGTATATGATAAGGCTGGACTTGGCTATAACCCCTTGAAGAAACAAAAATTTCTGAAGAATATTTATTATTCAAGTAACAAGTCTACAAATATTACTTGTTTCAAATGTGGTAGAATAGGACATAAATATACACATGCCTTATTAAAATCTGCAAACACAACTATAAAGAAAATATGGGTTTCAAAGGAACCATTTTGACTAACCTAAAAGGACCCAAGAAAGCTTGGTACCTAAGACAGAAACTTGACCTTGCTTGCAGGTGTGTCTAGCATCCCAAGGAGGAAACAGAAAATGGTATCTTGACAGTGGATGCTCGAGACACATGACTGGTGATGAATCACAATTCATCATGCTTGATGCTAAGGATGGAGGGATGGTCACCTTTGGAGATAATGGCAAAGGAAGATCATCGGGATAGGTAACATTGGTATCACTCCCTCCAAATACATTGAAAATATTTTGTTAGTTAAAGGTTTAAAGCATAACTTACTTAGCATTAGTCAATTTTGTGATGAAGGGTATAAAGTTATTTTTGAATCATCTGTTTGCATTGTGACTAGTCCTATTAACGATGGCATTAAATTTATAGGACATAGGCATGGCAATGTTTATATGGTAGATTTGAATGATTTAGCCAAATTAGGCATGCAATGCCTAGTATCCTTGAATGCTAAAGTTAATGAGACTAGTTGGCTGTGGCATCGTAGACTTCACATATTAGCATGCATTCTCTTCAAAATTAATTAAAAAGAATTAGTTCTTGGTTTGTCAAAATAGAATTTTGAAAAGGATAGAATTTGTGATGCATGCCAATTAGGTAAACAAACTAGAGTTTCATTTAAATCCAAAAATATTGTTCAACTTCTAGACCTTTAGAGCTCTTACATATGGACTTATTTGGACCAACTAGAACCACTAGTCTAGGAGGAAAACGATATGACTTTGTAATTATAGATGATTACTCTCGTTTTACTTGGATTTTCTTTTTGGCACACAAAGATGAAACTTTTCATATTTTCACTAAATTTCACCGGAAAAGTCACTAATGAAAAAGGGTTTTCAATTCAAAATATTAGAAGTGATCATGGAACTGAATTTGAAAATCAAGACTTTGAAAATTTTTGTGATGAAAATGAAATTGGCCATAACTTCTCTGCTCCTAGGACACCCCAACAGAATGGGGTAGTTGAAAGGAAAAATAGAACCTTAGAAGAAATGGCCCATACCATGCTTTGTGAAAGCAACCTTCCAAGATATTTTTGGGCGGAAGCAATTAACACAGCATGTTACATTTTAAATCGTGCTTTGATTAGACAATTTTTAAAGAAAACCTCCTATGAACTTTGGAAAGGAAGAAAACCAAATATCGCATATTTTCATGTTTTTGGTTGCCGATGTTTTGTATTAAATAATGGCAAAGAAAAACTTGGTAAATTTGATGCAAAATCAGATGAAGCAATCTTTCTAAGTTACTCCTCCACTAGTAAAACATTTAGAGTTTTCAACAAAAGAACTTTAGTAGTTGAGGAGTCCATACATGTTGTTTTTGATGAATCTAACGATCTTCCTTCAAGGAAGAATGAGGGTGTTGATGATGCAGATCCACTAATAGAAGGTATGAAGGAGATCACTCTGAAAGATTCAGCAACTCCAGAAGACAAGGATCAAGAAGACAAACAAGATGAGAGAGGTGAAGAAATTCAAGAACAACCTCAAGGTACAAATGACCTACCCAAGGAATGAAGGTATGTTCACAACCACCCTAAGGAGTTAATTATTGGTGATCCTATGCATGGGGTAAAAACCCGTTCTTCACTTAGAAATGTAGTTAATCATTGTGCTTTTGTATCTCATCTTGAACCTAAAACTTTTGAAGAAGCTGAAATGATCATAATTGGATTAATGCAATGCAAGAGGAACTTAATCAATTTGAAAGAAATAATGTTTGGACCTTAGTATCAAGACCTAAAAATTATTCAATAATTGGCACAAAATGGGTCTTTAGAAACAAATTAGATGAGCATGGAAATGTAATTAGAAATAAAGCAAGACTGGTTGCTAAGGGATATAATCAAGAAGAAGGAATTGATTTTGATGAAACCTTTGCACCTGTTGCTAGATTAGAAGCTATTAGACTTCTACTTGCATATGCTTGCTTTATGAAATTCAAGTTATTTCAAATGGATGTTAAAAGTGTATTTTTAAATGGATATATTGCTGAAGAAGTATATGTAGAACAACCCCTTGGATTTGAAAATCATGCTTTTCCTAATCATGTCTTTAGATTAAATAAAGCTTTATGTGGATTAAAATAAGCACCTAGAGCATGGTATGATAGGCTAAGCAAATTTCTACTAAATAATGGTTTTTCAAGAGGTAATGTAGATACAACCCTCTTTATTAAAAGAAATCAAAATGATATGCTAGTTATACAAATTTATGTTGATGACATAATTTTTGGGTCTACTAATGAATCCCTTTGTCAAGACTTTGCTAAGCTTATGCAGGGGGAGTTCGAGATGAGCATGATGGGAGAACTCACCTTCTTCCTCGGACTCCAAATCAAACAATCAAAAGAGGGAATCTCCATCACCCAAAGCAAGTACACCAAGGAACTACTCAAAAGATTTGGAATGGAGAACTGCAAACCAATTGGCACACCAATGAGTCCCTCATGTAAGCTTGACAAGGATGATGAAGGTAAATGTGTAGACTTAAAATACTATAGAGGTATGATTGGCTCATTATTATATTTAACTGCAAGTAGGCCTGATATCATGTTTAGTGTTTGTTTATGTGCTAGATATCAATCTAATCCTAAAGAATCTCATTTGAATACTGTTAAAAGAATCCTTAGATACTTAAATGGTACTCAAACTCTAGGGTTATGGTACTCTAAGGACTCACAAATTGATTTATTAAGATATTCAGATGCTGATTTTGCTGGATGTAAATTAGATAGAAAAAGCATAAGTGGAACTTGCCAATTTTTTGGAGTTAACCTAATCTCATGGTTTAGCAAGAAACAAAATTCGGTGGCACTGTCTACGGTTGAGGCCGAATACATTGCAGCCGGAAGTTGTTGTGCTCAAATCTTGTGGATTAAGCAACAACTCGAAGACTTTGGAATCAAACTTAATGAAACACCAATAAGATGTGACAACACAAGTGCCATAAATCTATCTAAAAATCCAATTCAACACTCAAGATCCAAACATATTGAAATAAGACATCATTTTATAAGAGAACATGTTCAAAACAAAAATATAATTCTTGAATATATTTGCACTGAAAATCAATTAGCTGATATCTTTACAAAGGCCCTTAGTGAGGATAAATTCTGTGAAATTAGGAGAAATCTAGGAATTCTAGATCCATATGCCTAAATTTTTCTCAATTTCCAAGAATTGATGTCAAAAACTCTTAGAGCTCAATTTCCAACATCTATCCTGATCACAAAAGCTCAATTTTATCATTCTAAAAACTTATCTTTGAGCAAAACTTCTTTTCCCAAAATTTCAAATTTTTTTGGAATTTATTCATATTTTTTCTGAATTTCTGAACTTCATGAGTCGACCCCCATGAGTCGACTCAATGGCAAACTTGTTATTTCCTTAAACTTCCCACGGGATCATTGTTTTTATACGGGATTCTGTTCGTGAGCCGACTCATCCTCTCATCTTCTTCCTTCCAAAAGCCGACTTCTCCAATTCCTTTTGCTCCAAATCCAAGGATCTAGCTCGAGGCACTTCTCCCTCCTCCTCTCCACCAAAAATCGCCACCTTGGAAAGGGATTTTTGTGCTTTCTCCCATTGTTTGGCACGGTTGGAGCGTGCCCTAGCACTTCACCGTTCTTCCCAAATCCACTTCTTTTCTCCACCAAAATCCCTCTTCACTCTCTTGTGATCCCTCCTCCACTCATTCACTTGTTCCTCCAAGTCTTCTTGTCTGCTACTGTAGTGAATATGGCTCCGAAGATGAAGCTTCCCCAAAGAAGAAAGTCAGTCCGTGAGCCTGAAGAAATTGTTCGAAAGAAAAGGCAAGCTGGTCAGTCTTCCACTGCTCCCACTCCAGCTTCAGTATCTGCTCAAGGTCCCCCTCAATCCTCCCTAAGCCCCAGTAAGAATCCTCTTTCTGATAGAAAAGTTGAAACCGGGAAGAATATAGATTTTCGGTTCTTTGAAAAAGAGGGTTTTACATTTGTAACTAAGATTAAAAACCAAGGATGGGATTTCTACTGCTCCCTTAAGGAAGTCACCTATGTTGACCTAGTTAGAGAATTCTACCAGAATCTACATTATGGAAATGGGTCAGTGACTTCAACAGTCAAGGGTATTGATATTTGCTTGGATTCTAGTATATTGGGAGAAATACTTCAGTTGCCTAGTGAGGGTTACTCTTATATGGAACTCCCAGTAAAAGAAGAGGGGATCAGAGTTATTCTAGGGGAAACTTATTCAGGGAGTTTAAATAAATTGGAAGCAAAGATTTTGTCTATTGAAATGAGGATCTTGCATCAGATGGTAACGAAGCTCTTCTTTCCTAGGAGTGGTAGGCATGATTTACTTTCCAGCAGAGATGTTTGTATCATGTTTCATGTCATCACTCAGACCCCCCTGAACCTCCCTGCACTTATGATAGAGGCCATGAGAGAGACTTTGAACAGATCCAAGGCACACTTGCCTTATGGTATGGCCCTTACTAGAGTATTTAGGAGGTTTGGAGTTAGCTGTGAGGGGGAGGCATCTACTAAGCTCTCTCATGTGGACACTTTCAACCAACACACCCTGCACCAAATGGGATTTACAAAGACTGATGGTGGTTGGATCAAGGGATCTGAGGAGAGAGCTGAGGATAGAGCTGGGGAGAGAACTGAAGATAGAGCTGAAGACAGAACTGAAGATAGAGCTGAAGAGAGAATTGAAGACAGAGCTGAAGAAGAAGGTCCATCATCTCCTATCCATGACTTCAGGGCAGCATCACCAAATATCCAGTTCATTCCTGATACAGAGGCTGGCCCTTCAGAGTTTACTAGGATGCCCACACCAGTGTATCAGCCAGAGAGCAGAGCACCTCCATCAGAGTTCAGACTAGCTGATGATCAGATCGAGCAGATATCACAGCGTGTGGCTTCTTTGCTGTCTAGTTAGTGGAGCAGTACTACTTTTGCATCAGGAGCCAGTTCTTCTGATCAGACCATGACTCCCCACATATCCACTATGTTTCAGATGATATCAGATCAGTCCATTCGGATTCAGCAGCTTGAGGATACCGTCTGGAGACTGACTGGCAGAGTTCTTGACTTGCAGGGGCAAGTCCTTGCTTTGGCCCATCCTCAGCCACAGGAGTCCACTATTGAGGTCACAGACCTCACTGCAGAGGCTGGCAGGCTCAGAGGAGCACTGGAGGGTGGATATGAGTTACTGAGGAAAGAGATCCGAGGATCGAGTGAGCATGCAACCACTCAGTTCACTGCTCTACTTCAGTCTGTTTCCAGAGTACTGAACGTACTTGATTCCATCAGACTCACCCTTTCTGTTCAGTCCTTAGCCTCTCAACGTTCTCAGCCTCCCAGTTCATCTCGCTCTCCTGCTCGTGCCAGAGGCAGACGGGGTAGAGGACGCACTTCTGATTCATCAGCTTCTCATCCCATATCTGATGACTCCGATCCATGACTTGTCATGATCATTACTAGATCCTAGGTGTTAGTGTTTTGTTCTAGGATCTGTATTTTAGGGCCATGTATTGACAATTAGCTAGTTGACTTTTATATTATGAACTATGTATTGAAACAATTATGGTTTTATGGTATCATCTTTTACTTATATTTCTACCTTTTGTAATGATGTCGATCATATTTTGGTTATATATATATTCTCCTTGTTGAAATATTATCTTCTCTTTATTGTTATTTGCTGTTAATAATTGCTGTATTAAGGAGGAGCAAACATCTGTGATAAACTCTAAAGGGGGAGAAATTAAAGAATGTTTCAGAAAAAGGAGGAGTTAACCATGTTTGATGATGTCAAAAAGGGAGAGAAATTAAACAAAAAAAAATTCCATCAAAAGCAAAACCATAAAGTATGAGCAATTAAAGAAAAAGCAACCCATCAAAAGCAAAACTACAAATTATGAGAAATTAATGAATGAATTGGAGAATTTAAAGAACAATATCAAAAGTACAATGCTAAGTACAATGCAAATAAGTAATTTTTAAATTACTTCTTTACATATGCTCTGATTTACTTTAAAAAATTTAAATATGCTCTGATATACTTCAAAATTCCAACTTGCTCTGATACATCTTTTGAAATTTTATTTACCTTGATACATCTTAAGAAATTCAACTTGCCTTGATACATCTTAAGAAATTTAACTTACTCTGATACATCTTAAAAATTTTTTTAACTTGCTCTGATACATTGTAAAATTTTCTCTGATACATTGTAAAATTTTTTCTGATAACATTGTAAAATTATTTTTCTTGCTCTGATACATTGCAAAATTTATTTTTCTCTTGCTCTGATACATCTTAAACTCAAAATGATCTAATACACTTTCCAAATCAACTCTTAAACATGCTTTGGCACACATAATTATTTTTTGTATCAAAAGTAATTAACGCACATAATTATTTTTTGCTCTGATGCTAAAACTAAAATCAAATGAGAATGAGCAAATTTTCAAAATACAGTTTGATCTGATAACAAAAATAAGTTTTTCGCTCTAACACCAAAATCACATTATCCAATGAGCATATCTTCAAATCTTTAAGAAAATGGACAAACTATTTTTGTATATGACCATTTATATTACATGCCAAAAGAATCATACTCTTTTCAAGCATCTATAATGCATTCACATAAATGCTTTTGTTCAAGTATTTTGTCATCATCAAAAAGGGGGAGATTGTTGCTCCTAGATTGATTTTGATGATTACAAAGCAGATTGAAGGGATACAAATATTTTTATTTGAAAAAGGCTTTATGCTCTTCAGGGGCAAAATTGTAATTTTACTAAAATCCTGATTTGATAGTATCATTTGGTAGAACAAATGATTTGTAATCTATTGATGAAAATTTTATTATTTTTGGACTTATATTTCTGAAGTTATGAATGTTTGAAGTGCATGAGTCGACTCATGAGTCAACTCACGGCACAATGAGCTGATTGGCATGCAAAAATTTCTCTTGGCACGCTGGTTTTTTGGCTTGGCACGACCTGTGAGTCGACTCATGAGTCGACCCACAAGGCATGAGTCGACTCATGAGTCGACCTCTGCTGATTTGGGCCAAAAAAAATCCAGAAACCACAGTTCTGGCTGTTGCAACAGAAGTCGACTCATGAGTCGACTCCTGAAGCATGAGTCGACTCATGAGTCGACCCCTGCGACGGAAATCATCCGCAACGGCTAGTTTTTTACCCATTTTAATTGCCTTTTATGCTCCCTTAAAATGCTCTAACGGCTCTTTTTCTGCCTAAAATATTTTCCCTTATTTCTTAAAGCTATAAAAGGTTTCAAAAGGTGAAAGAAAAGAAGGGGATCCAAAATCTACACGAGAGAGAAAGGTGATCAACGATATACACGAGAGAAAAAGAAAAGAGATCCACAATATACTCGAGAGAGACAAGGAATCTACAATATACACGAGAGATTGTGAAAGAGAAAAGCAAGAGCGTTCAAAAGGGCATTCAAGAGCATTCAAAGAGAAGGTTTTTCAAGCCAATTTTTCAACCTTGATCAAGAGCTCTTTCAAAGCCTTCAAGAAGTTTTCAATCAAAGTTCAACTTCTCCTCAAGCGTTCATTCAACTCTTCATCCACCTTGAGGAAATCCAAAAAGGAGATTCTTCATTTGAGTAAAGTATTTTTATTGTTATATTCGCTCATTTAAGGAGCTATTCTTGTACTTATTTATGCTCTAAACTGTCTTACTCGTTGTGAGTAATTGTTCTTATTTTTGGAGGATTTCCAAAACAAGAAAAGGTTGATCCGAACCTGAAATCGGAGTGTTTTGGGTTGGCTTGTACCTGGAAAATAAGTGGACTAGCTAGGGATAGCTAGTGTCAGAGTTTCCGACGATTTGTATTCGGGTTGAATACAAGTATAGTGGATTGAAATTCCCAAGTAGGAGCTTGGGGAGTGGATGTAGGTGCAAGGTTGGCACCGAACCACTATAAATCCTTGTGTTTGTGGTGTGCTTTATTGTTTCTCTTTATTTCTTTATTATATCCTTGCATTCTTGCTTTAGGTAATTAATCTTGATTTAAAGTCTTTCTTCTCATTCAACAAGCTTTTAACAAATACTTTTCATAAGCAATTAGTTGAGCTTAAAATTTTTAAAAACCCAATTCACCCCCCCCTCTTGGGTTGCATAGCTGGGCAACAAAAAAGAAGGAGGAGGCACCCAAGAGTTGGACACCACTTGTCTTGCCCTGTTTGGATTTTTCTTGACTAGGTATTTGACCTAGACAAGGATTCTTCATATCTCATTATTTAAAATGAATTTCTTCTTAAAATTTTTGTAGATTATAGAAAATTGAGAGACATTTGGGGTATGTAAAAATTAGGGAGAAAGACTGTTGGGGCATGGAGATATAATAGACACAAAACTTAGTGTCTAGGTGAGAGCAAAGAGAAGAAGAAGAGGGTCTTCTTTTAGGGTTGCTGAGTTCACCTCTTCCCTTCCTCCATCTGTGAGCTTTCTGAGAGTGTCTTACATCTAAAACTCCTTCTTCTATTTCTCATCTTTAAAAGAGTCCAAATCAAGAAGAAGGAGGTATCTGATCGACCATCGAAGAAGGATCAGCACAGTACTAGCATATTGTGCTGATTTCCTAGACCAGGATTTCTGATCGTGATTCATGGGCTCATGTGGATGACTCCTAGAGGTTGGACACATGTGTGGCTTGCAACATTATCTTCAAGCTCAGATCAGTAAAATTAGAACGTCTAACTTGCAAGGTAATAGATCTAATCTATTATATTTTACATACATTCGATGTAGTATAGAAACATGTTGATATGATCAACATATAGTTCTTGCTCTTTATATTTTAATTTTTGATTTAATATCATGTAATAATTATGTAATAAGATCTTAGATCTAGGGATTTTCTAATTTTATAAGATAAATTTTAATTTATTTTAGTCTTTCGCTGTCTGATCTTGAAAAATTTTAAGATCTAACCCTGAAACCCTAGATCTGGTTCCTTCAATTGGTATCAGAGCCTAGATTGTTTATTACATGATTATTTATACATGCTTAGATTATTTTTTAAATTAGATCTAATTTATAATCTGATTGTTAAATCTAAAATTAAAATTTTTAGATCAATCACGAACTGTAGGTTGTCCTGCTGTAAGGTTTATCCCTTACAGTGCAAAGGTTGTCCTAGTTCGTGTAGATCTATTTTTAATTATAAATTTGTTAGATATGATATAGATTAAATTTATGATTTATTAAATTTAAAAAATATTTAAATCTAAAATAAAATCTCTTTGTTAATAATTTTTGCACAAAGAACCATTATATATTTGTCTGAGAAATTTGCGTAGTTTAAAGTTGAAATTATTTCAATTATATAAACCTGTTTAGATTAGATCTAAAGTAGTTTCATGCTTATTTCACTTACATTTTGATTATGAATCAAACATGCAACTTGGTTGGTAGAATCATGTTATAAAAATATTTTACAAACATGAAAATTATTTTCGAAAAGTCAAACCCCAACCCTCAGTCCAAAACAATTGAGAATTAAGAAGTTGTTTGATTAGGTTCTAGAATTGTGAATTGAAGAACCTAAGACACAAACCATAACACATTGGGTTAATGGGTTAGTGGGAATTAGGTCCATTAATTGGGTTAGAGCTAAGGTTAGATTAAAGATGGACTTAATTAGAGAATTGACTAAATCTAATCAATTGTTATCTTAGATTAGGTCAAGGATTCTCTAGATCAATTACAATAGTTGTAGTTGGTCAAATTCATGTCTTTAACGAGAACCAAATGGACTTGATTCTTGGCTAAGCGGTCTAGCATGAACTGTTAGGTTGATCTAATCGAAACTAATTGAACCAGTTGGTGTCTAAGGTAAATTAGACCGATGGTTTTTAATTAGCAGCCCGCTTATCTGGTTATTTGTGATGGTGTCTAAGGCAAGCTTTAGCAGACCCTCCCACCGATCGAACTTACCTGGCCTCTTGGTGAAATTATATTTTGATCGGATCACTTAACTATTCGAGTTGACCCATGTCAGCTAGGTAAATCAGTGTGACTGATTTAGGTGCTCCTAGACCAGCCTTTTTAATGGTCTCCCTTAAGCTGACTTGGTGAAGCCAGTGTGAGGATCATGATAAGCTGATTCATCTGACCTCCTCCTCTAAATCAATTAAATCTTCTAAAATTATTAGATCCTTAAAATGAAATAGTTATGATGATAACTAGATCATAGCCTCCCATTAAGTGGATGATAATGGGTCCATCAGTTGGATAATCATTGGAGGCCCAAAGGCCTGGTGCTTATCGGCTGATGGAATTATCATTCATAATATGATTTCTTGACTGCATCTTTCTAAATGGTGGTTAGGTTAGCCAACCAAAGTTGGGCCTAATCATTCATTGGCTAGATAGGCCAAGTATGGTCATGTTAATGGTTGGACCTAACCAGACCTTTTCAGTGGAGGCCAAAGCCTACTGATTAGGGACTGGGGCAAAATTAAAATTATCAAAAATTATTTAGAAAAATAATTGATTATGAACCTACCCTTAGATGTACATGGGTTGGCCAACCAAAGTTGGGCTTGTGTGAAGTCTAAGTGGATTCTAGTACCCACTAAGAAATTAGGGTAATTCCTTGAATTGGAGGTAGAGGCTACCAATTCGAATAAAATAGTGGAAGAAATCTTTTGATTAAAGTCCAAATCTTTAGGTTTAGTGAATTAATTACTAATTAGGTTATGGTTTTTCTTTGTACAGATATGGCCACTTTTCTATCGCTCCGATCATTGTTGGACAATGATAATTTGGTAGGATCCAACTTCAGTAGCTGGTACCAAAAGTTGAAGATAGTTCTGAAGTATGAACGGATCCTATATGTGATAACGGATCCTACACCTAAGGAGCCAGCTGTCAATGCACATGGAACAGTCAGAGACACTTACCAGAAGTGGCTCAGTGATCGGACCATGGTGCGCTACATCATGCTGGCTGCCATGAGCAACGAGTTCAGTGATAAATTTGAGACGGCTCAGCCAAAGGACATGCTTCAAGTGTTGGAGGATGCCTTTGGCACACCTGATGATATGGAGAGGTACAAGACTAGTTGTGCCATCTTCAATGCCAAAATGTGGGATGGTGCCTCTGTCACTGATCATGTATTATACATGATCGAGCTGATGGAGCATTTGAGCAAGCTCGGCTTTCCCTTGCATGAGCAGCTTAGGAAAGATGCAATACTGAACTCGCTGCCCAAATCTTATCTCCCGTTCCTCACTCATTATAGAATAACAAAGCCTGAAGTAAATTACCATGGGTTACTGGGGTTGCTTCAGAACTTTGAGAAAGATCACCAACTCCACAAGAAGTCGGTGAACCTAGTGGGAGATTCATCTTCTGGTTCTTGACCCTTTGAGAAAGGGAAGAAGAACAAGAAGAAGAAAGTGAAGAAGGTGCAAGTTCAGGCTGGGACATAGTGCAGGACCAGACCAGAAAGATCAAGCCTGATAAGAGTCAAATTGAATGCTTCTTTTATAAGAAGCGGGGGCACTGGAAGAGGAACTATCCTTAATACATTGCCTCCCTAGACCCGAACAGGCAGAGAAAGAAGTAAGCTGTTGTTGGACAAGGTATTTATATGATAACTCCTTGCAATTTCTCTATTTGTGATATTACTGACTGCATATTGGATACTGGTAGCCCTTACCATATTTGCAATTGGTTGCAGGGGTTACAGATCAGTAGGAGATTCAAGCAAGATGAGAGGTTTCTGAATATTAGAGATAGAAGATCAGTTCCAGTTCTAGTATTAGGAATCTTGAAACTTGTATTTGAGTTTCATACCGTTGTTCTTAATGATTGTCATTTCTATCCCAGTTTTTTTTTAAATATTATTTCTGTAGGCTTTCTGGTCAAAAATGTTTATAAAATTTCAATAAAGAAACAAGTTTATAATATCATTATGAATGGTGTTACTATTTTTTGTAGATATTTGAACAATGGTGTGCATATGTTATCACAACCTGTTAACGTAGTCTATTCTACTGGCAAGCACTCTAGATTAGATAGTGTATCAGATATCTACTTATGGCACTATAGGCTAGGTCATATAAATAAGAACAAGATAAATAGGTTGACTCAAGAGAGAATCCTCGAAGTCAGTGAATGTGAATCACTTCCAACCTGTGAGTCCTGTCTTCTTGGTAAAATAATCAAGTCACCTTTTACTGGAAAAGGTGAGAGAGCTACTGAGCTCTTGGGCCTAGTACATACTGATGTATGTGGGCCCATGAGCACAAGTACTAGAGGTGGATATTTTTACTTCATCACTTTCACAGATGATCTATCCAGATATGGATATGTCTATCCGATGAAACATAAGTCGGATTCATTTGAAATGTTCAAACGATTTTGAAGTGAAGTAGAAAAACAAACTGAGAAGAGTATTAAAACTCTTCGATCTAACCGAGGAGGGGAATACCTTTCTGGTGAGTTTCTCATATATCTAGAAGAGAATGTGATTCTCTCTCAATGGACTCCTCCAGAAACACCACAGCATAATAGTGTATCTGAAAGAAGAAATCAGACTCTGTTAGACATGGTCCGATCCATGATGGGTTTTGCTAGCTTGCCGATATCTTTCTGGGGATATGCACTCGAATCGGCCTATTATCTGTTAAATAAGATTCTAAATAAGTCTGTAATTAAGACTCCATATGAGATATGGACAGGACATAAGCCAGCACTTTCACACCTTAGGATCTGGGGGTATCCGGGCTATGTCAAACGGTTAGTTACAGATAAACTTAGACCTAAGTCTGACAAATACACATTCATAGGGTACCCCAAAGAGACCAAAGCATACTTTTTCTACCATGCTGATGAACAAAAGGTGTTCGTCAACCTTAAGGTCAATGATGTATGGATATTGGTTGACCCACCTGAAGGGGTTAAATCCATTGGGTGTAAATGGGTCTTCAAAAGGAAGAGGGACGCAGACGAAAAGGTGGAGACCTATAAAGCCCGTCTGGTTGCCAAGGGATATCATCAATATTATGGTATTGACTATAATGAGACGTTCTCCCCTGTGGCAATGCTCAAATCCATTCAGATAATGCTTGCAATAGCTGCCCATCTGGATTATGAGATCTAATAGATAGATGTCAAGACAGCTTTCCTGAATGGATAGCTAACCGAAGAGGTGTATATGATACAACCTGAAGGATTTACATCCACAGATGAGTCCAAGGTGTGCAAGCTTCAGAGATCTATTTATGGATTGAAGCAAGCTTCTCGAAGTTGGAACATGCATTTTGATAAGGTGATCAAAACGGATGGCTTCGTTAAGAATGGAGAAGAGTCCTGCTTCTATAAATGGACAAATAGTCCAGTTGTGGTATTCCTTGTCTTGTACGTGGATGACATTCTCTTAATTGAGAATGACATCCCTGCACTATAGGGAATAAAAGTTTGGTTGTCATCGTAGTTCTCCATGAAGGACTTGGGTGAAGCATCCTACATCCTAGGGATAAAGATCTATAGGGATAGATCTAAAAGGATACTTGGGTTATCCCAGTCTACGTACATAGACACTGTGCTGAAGAGATTCAGCATGGAGAATTTCAAGAAGGGCTATCTACCAATAGGTCATGAAATTTCTCTCTCTAAGAAGGATTGTCCTACAACTCCTGAAGAGAGAGAGTGTATGAGTAGAATCCCATATGCTTCGGTCATGAGATCTATCATATACACCATGACATATACAAGGCCAGATGTGGCATACTCACTAAGAATAGTGAGTAGATACCAATCTAATCCTAGAGAAAATTACTAAAAAGTGGTTTAAGCCATCCTTAAGTATTTGAGAAATACTAAGGACTAATGGTTGGTTTATGATGAATCAGATCTGAAACTTGTGGGGTTCACAGACTCCAGCTTTCAATCTGACCATGATGATAGCAGAAGCGTGTCGGATTATATCTTTACTCTGAATGGTGGAGCCATCTGCTAGAACAGTTCCAAGCAGTGTACTATGATAGACTTTGTTTGTGAGATGGAGTGCATCGCAGCATCGGATACCGCAAAGGAAGCTATGTGGCTGAAGAAATTCATCACCGAGCTCGGAGCAGCACTCTCCCTCGATGGTCCGGTTTTGCTCTACTGCAACAACACTGGTGCCATAGCTCAGATGAAGGAAATCAAAGCACACCAGCGGATGAAGCACACTTTGTACCGCTTCCATCTGGTCTGGGAGATCGTAGATCGAGGTGATGTCGACCTTCAGAAGATCGATGGAAAGAAGAACCTGACCGACCCCTTCACTAAAGCCCTGATAATAAAGGAGTTCGACAATCACAAGTCGAAGATGGGTATTAGATACTATGCCGAGTGGCTTTAGGATAAGTGGGAGTTGTTGAAAATATGTCTCAAAAGCCAATTATCAATCTGTTGACGGTTGAACAACCTTGTATTGTAATTGATTTATTAATAAATAAAATATATTTTTGATATTTTCATCATAAATTTTTATCTTTTAATGAACTCCATTGTTGTGATGAAGTCCTTAGGACTATTTAGGTTCGATAAAAAGAGGATTTATCGATTAGTCCTTAAAATTGTTCACGATCAAATGATAGGCTGTTAACAAGGACGACAGCTTCTATCGAGCATAGGTCGCTGTAGGCCATATGGGTTGGTTGTCCTCTTAACCAAAGAGTGTGGAGATACTGGTATGGCATACAGGTGAGATGTAAGGATACATCATCATTGAACGTGACCAACTCTTGAGCATTCTGCTGTCGAGAATGTCTCTGATGGGATATAGGTATAAGTGTTCTTTAGACTTGAGATCACCTCAGTGACTTGCAAGCAACTCACTGTGCTTTGGTACTGGACTAATTAAATTTTTAATTCAGTGATGGAAGGCTTCTGGACACAGTCAAGTCTTGCGAAGTTGGAATGTGATCAAGATGGGATTAACCACTCCAAGAGTTGGAGAAGAATGAGTCGCTGTATTTCAATTTAGCAAAATCTTGACCAGGATAATCCATCAAATGGAATTGATATTTTGAAATATAATGTGGATAACCTGATCAGAGTTGACAGTGGAACTCTGAGGTATCCTATGAGCATTTTGGTCAAGGGGATGAATTATATGGAAACTATATCCGCATGGGTTCTAAGGATGTTGTTCTACACATTCGACCTATCCGACCGTCGGGTACCATTGCTAGATGGTCACTTCGATTGGTATAAAAATTTATTCCTATACTATCAGCTTAGGTTTGGACCTATGAGGTCACACACATTAGAGTTCATGATCCAATCAGATGGTTGATCAACGATTAAGAATCATTCTAGGGTTAAACAATCAATACGATTGACATTTAACCTAGTGCAAGTGTTGCAGGAGGATCAATTAGCAATTTGATTGTTAATTGACTTAATTTGATTAAGTCAATAGGCTAAGATTAAGTCTAATTGATTATGATTTAATTAGATTTGGTTTGGACTTGATTAGATCAAGTCCAATTAGTTTATTGGATAAGCCAAGTGTAAGAAAAAACTAGTCCTAGTTTAATTAGGACTTGGGTCAATCTAATTTCTAATTTGATTAAAAAATTAAATCAGATTTAAATCTAATTTAATCTAATTAAATTAAATTTTTAATTAGATTAAGACCTATTTTAATTGGGTTGATTTGGTTTTGGTTTGATTTGGTTTGAGAAACCAAATTTGAACAAGTCATAGATTGAATCCTAGTAAGACTAGGATTCCACCTTGCGCCACCTTAGCCCCCCATGCCCACTCTCTCTTATTTTGTGTGACAAAACCTTCTCTCCCAGGTCTTCACACATGCCCAAAGCTTTTCACTCTTTCTCTCTTACATGGAATGTGGTTGTGGACCAAGTCAAAGTAGGAATTAGTTTGGATTTCAAATTCTATGAGATAGAATTTTAGGAAATCAAAACTCATTCCTTATGGCTCTGATTTTACTCAAATTTTTTAAATTTTTATAACTTTTATGGCACATATTGTATACCCTTTGCTAGTAGTCCATGATAGAAAAAGAAAGAGGAGGCACCCAAGAGTTGGGCACCACTTATCTTGCCCTGTTTGGATTTTCCTTGACTAGGTATTTGACCTAGACAAGGATTCTTCATATCTCATTATTTAAGATGAATTTCTTCTTAAATTTTTTGTGAATTATATAGAATTAAGAGACCTTTGGGGCATATGAAAATTAGGGAGAAAGAATGTTAGATCATGGAGATATAATAGATACAAAACTAAGTGTCTAGGTGAGAGAAAAGAGAAGAAGAAGAGGGTCTTCTTCTAGGGTTACTAAGTTTACCTCTTTCCTTCCTCCATATATGAGTTTTCTGAAAGTGTCTCACATCTAAAACTCCTTCTCCTACTTTTCATATTTGGAAGAGTTCAAATCAAAAGGAAGAAAGCATCTGATCGACCATCGAAGAAGGATCAGCACAGTACTAGCATACTATGCTGATTTTCTAGATCAGGACTTCTGATCATGATTCGTAGGCTCGTGTAGATGACTCCTAGAGGCCGGATGTGTGTGCGGCTTGCAACATCATCCTCAAGTCCGGATCAGTAAAGTTAGAATGTCTAACTTTCAAGGTAATAGATATGATCTATTATATTTTACATACATTAGATGTAATATAGAAACATGTTGATATGATCAACATGTAGTTCTTGCTCTTTATATTTTAATTTTTGATTTAATATCATATAATAATCATGTAATAGAATCTTAGATCTAGGGATTCTTTAATTTTATAAGATAAATTTTGATTTATTTTAGTCTTCCGTTGCCTGATCTTGAAAAAATTTTAAGATCTAATCCTGAAATCCTAGATCTGGTTCCTTCAAGAAGAAGCATTAAATTTTGATTTATTTTAGTCTTCCGTTGCCTGATCTTGAAAAAATTTTAAGATCTAATCCTGAAATCCTAGATCTGGTTCCTTCAAGAAGAAGCATTCCTTGTGGAAGATAAGGATATTAGGAATGATCTCAAGACCTACGATGAGGTAATGTTAGATATAGACTCCGAAAAATGGATGAAAGTGATGAAGTCAGAAATTAACTCTATGCATTCCAATCAAGTTCAGTCCTTAGTAGATCCACCTGAAGGTATTGTACCTATTGGGTGTAAATAGATTTATAAAAGAAAAATTAGATCAGATGGTAAAGTAGAGACCTATAAGGTAAGACTAGTTGCGAAAGATTATAGTCAATACGAAGGCATTGACTATCATGAAATTTTTTCACCCGTGGCCATGCTGAAATCCATCCATACTTTGCTTGCCATAGCAGCCTTTCATGATTATAAAATTTGATAGATGGATGTGAAAACTATCTTCCTAAATAAATATCTTAAGGAAGATATCTATATGGAGTAGCTTTTGGATTTCACATCCAGTGATAGTGATCACAAGGTTTGTAAGCTACAAAGGTCCATATATGGACTCAAGTAGGCATTTCGGAGTTGGAACACTCACTTCAATGATGTAATCAAAATGTTTGATTTCATCAAAATGAGGAGCTGTGTGTGTACAACAAGGTCAGTGAGAGTGCTGTCACATTTCTTGTATTATACGTAGATGACATCCTCCTGATTGAAAATGATATTTTTATGCTGACATCGATCAAAGTATGGTTGTCGAAAGAGTTCGCTATGAAAGATCTAGGAGAAGCTTCCTACATTCTTGGTATAAAGATCTATAGAGATAGTCTAAGAGAATGATAAGACTATCACAGCGAATGTACATTGAGGAGGTGTTGAAGAGGTTCAGTATAAAAACTATAAGAGGGGTCTTTTGCTCCTTAGATATGGCATTCATCTTTCCAAAAAAATATGCCCTGATACACCAAAGGAGATCCAATGCATGAACAAGATCCTTTATGCTTCGACAATAGGAAGTCTCATACATGTCATGTTATGTACATGTCCTGATATATCACTTGCCATGAGTGTCACGAGCAAATATATGAATCTAGATGAAAAATATTGAATTGCTATAAAAAATATCTTTAAGTACTTAAAAAAGGATTTGATGTTGGTCTTTGGTGGAGGATCGGAGCTGAAAGTTAAGGGATACACCGATTCAGACTTCATGGCTGATGTCAATGATAGAAAGTCTACATCGGAGTGTATCTTCTTGTGCACTAATGGTGTGGTTTGTTGGATTACAACCACATAGCAAAAAATAATTTTCAAAAATTTAAAATAAGTAAATCAATAGCATTGTCAAATAAAACTATCGAGCCGAACCCAAAACCCTAGAATCACTTTGCTGATCACAATCAAAGCAAATTCAAGCATGCAAAGAGATAGAAAATTATACTTTAACCAATACAAAAAAAATACACATTGGTGTTTTTCATAAGACCCCAAGGTAGAAGTCCTCCAATGGTGATCCACATAGAAGTTAGCCAAAGTTCTTCCCAATCGGTGTGTTGTCGCAGCCTTATCTTCTCAAAAATACTACCGACTTCGAACTTGCATCACAATCGCACCAAAGTCTAGTTGCTTTTGATCTCACTATCAAAATGATACCAAGAAGATACTCTTTAGATGTCATACAATCTAAGATTTAATTTTTAGCTCCAACACATGAAAAAATCAAATTCAAGGGCACTCAAGCAACACTTGCTAAAAATCTCACCACCCTTGTAGCAAATTTTGCCACTCAAAATTCTTTTTTTTCCTCAAAATTTTTTCAATTTTTTTTTTATATTTACCACATCCCTCTTCTTGGTTTCAGCCAAACATCACCACTAGAAGTCATGTGGGGTGTCTCCTATAAATAGGGGACTAGGGGATGTCACATGGGATGAAAGGGAGCCAACCTTTGGCGCTCCAACTTCCCATGCATCAAATAAATTTATCGAGTAAATCTTTCATGATCTAATTACTTGAAGTAGAAGGACTCTTAGTCTTCTATATGTCATAAAAAATTTAATAAATTTTGGCATCAAAACATAGGATTTCTGATCAAAAATTTAAGATAACGTGTAAAAAATTAAGAGTCCTCATTAAGAAGGACTCTTCCTTTCACATGCCTAAAATAAAAGGGGCGGCATTTATTTTTACTGTGGGTTCTTATGGGTGCAAAAGACTCCTCCACTTGAAACTCTTTCATGTTGGATAAGGATCCAATCCAAATTGATCCAATCCCATTAGGTCAAAGCCATCTGGTCTAGGTTAGCTCAAACACTTTGATCTAAACCAATTTGAAAACTTGGGTTAATACAATGTGCTAGCATATCAAATTAACCCATAAAATTTATATTAAACTCTAATTAGATCAGACTAAAGCCAAATCACAAAATGTGTAATCCATTAGATTTCAAATCTAGCCAGTAGTGGATCAAGACTTTTGACGTAATCCTAATCTGATGAGATTAGGTCACCCGAAGAGTCCCAATCAACTTGGACTCTTTTAAATTAATTTTAAAATTAAATTTTTTTAATTTTGATAAGTCCACAAGTCAAGATTGACATCTAACAATATGTCATGACTATTCAAAAAATTTAAAATTTTGATAAAAAATTACCAAAATATCCTTCAGTGAAAGGTTTCCATGTAATTCAATCTTTCAGTCAAACAACATTTCAGATGAACTGTGGGCATAGAAATATATCAAATCTAATCACTTATCTTTATGTATCTCGATTTGAAGGTGATGATTCAATTGATGATACATTAAAAATCTTTTTCTAATTATCATCCTGCTTTGGCCAAAGACTTTCAGAATCATCATCCTATGAGATCACATAGGATGTTTGCTCTCCTTATTAGGAGTAACTGATTCCTTATTGATCGCTCACAATCTTCATGCATACTTCACCATATTCAAAACACCCTACATAAAGATTAAGGAATCAAGCTAGGTAGTGAACCAAAATATAGATTCATGTACACAAGGTACCATGATGACCTCAGGTCTAAAGATCACTTACAAAATTTCTATTAGAGAATCATCAATTGACATATAAATAAGACTTCATCTGATATTCTTTCATAGGTCAATTCAGTGAACTCATTCTCTAATGAGCACCCATATCCTTGTATTTGTGTCACCACACAAGTGGTTGCGAGATCAACCACCCTCATTTCTGAGCATACATAAAACATGCCAGTCTTTCCGGTATCATTGATCCCCGACTCAATATACCAACGACTAAAAATATTTTAGATTAGAGCTATCAAGGATTTAGGTCTCACTGGCATGATCTTATCACAGTCTTAAAACCATTGTCCGAACCTATGGGGTTCATTATAATCTTAAGAACAACAAGATGCAGCATATAATGAATCAAAAATATCTATTTTATTAAAATAAATATCAATTACATGAGTTTGGAGGATAAATTACAAAATACACCCTATCGCATCCCATATGTGATTAGCTTGTAGGGCATAATTCTTTCAATCTCCCACTTGCACTAAAGTCAATCACCCTATACTTGATGCCCATGCTATCAAGATGGCAGTCAAACTGCTGCATTGACAAGGTCTTAGTGAATGGGTCTGCTATATTGTTCTTGGTGTCAACTTGCTTCATGATCATATTACATCTTACGACAATCTTTCAAACGAGGTGGAACCATCTTAGGATGTGCTTGAATTTATGATGAGATCTTGGTTCTTTAGCTTGAGCAACTGCCCCAGTATTATCATAATAAAGGGGCACTGGAACTACACCCAACTCTGTGATAAATTTTTTCATCCAGACGGCCTCCTTAGCAGCCTCACTTGCAGTAATATACTTGCCTCAGTGATCGAGTCAGCAACAGTTTATTGTTTGAAACTTTTTTAACTTCTACACCACCATACAAGATGAACATATATACAGATATCGATTTGCTATTATCCAGATCAGATTGAAAACTAGAATCGATATAACCATTCAGTTTTAAATCAAATCCACCATATATCAGAAAAAATATTTCTAGTCCTTCTTAAGTACTTAAGTATGTTTTTCACAGCTTTTCAATGATCCTCCCCAAGATCAGCCTGAAATCTGCTTACAATGCCCAAGGCATAAGCAATATCAGGTTTGGTACATAACATAGCATACATTATTGATTCTACAGCCAAAGCATAAAGAATAGAACTCATTTTATTTCTCTCTTCAGGTGTCTTAGGAAACATCTTCTTAGAGAGTTATATGCCATGACCAATGAGCAAGTAACCTCTTTTACTTTTCTCCATATTGAACCTCTTCAACATAAGATCAATGTACCTAGACTGGGACAAGCCTAGCATCCTATTCGATCTATTCTTATAGATCTTAATACCAAGTATATAGGTTGCCTCACCCAAGTCTTTCATGGAAAACTTTTGTAATAGCCAAGTTTTGACTAATTACAACATCGAGATATCATTCCCAATGAGCAGTATATCATCTACATATAAGACTAAGAAGATAATAGCACTCCCACTAGTCTTCTAGTATACACAAGGTTCATCCATATTTTTGATAAAGTCAAACGATTTGACTATCTCATCAAAATAGATGTTCTAGCTTCTCAATGCTTATTTCAATCTATATATGGATCTATTCAGCTTGCATACCTGATTTGCTCTCTCACTTGAGACAAATTCCTCTGACTGAGTCATATAGATTTCTTCCTCAATATTTTCATTGAGAAAGGCAATCTTGACATTCATCTGTCAGATCTCATAGTCATGGTATGCTGCAATAGCAAGAATTATCCGAATAGACTTGAGCATGGCTACCGGTGAAAGGTTTCTTCATAATCAACACCTTATTTTTATCTAAAATCTTTTGTCACAAGCCTGACCTTATAGGTCTCTACCTGGCCATCTACTTCAATTTTTTTTTTGAAGAACTATTTGCAGCCTATTGGGGTCATATCCTCAGGCGCATCAACCAAATTTCATACTTGATTGGCATACATGGAGTCTCTTTCAGATTCATAGTATTTAGCCACTTGTCAAAGTCACTACTCATGGCAGCTTCTGAATAGATCATAGGATCATCATTCTCAATGATGTGGGTTGTGTTGTCATTTTCAATGACAAACTCATATCTGAGTGGTACACTATGCACTCTACTTGACCTTCGAAGAGGAGGTGTGTGTAGTGATTGTGCCTCAATAATGGGCACATCTGGTTGAAAACTATTTGGTGAATCTTGGATGAGTTGTAGGTTTTGAACTTCCTCAAGTTCAATAGACCTCCTACTGCCTCCTTCTTGGATAAACTCTTTCTCTAAGAAAATGACATGCCTACCAACAAACACCTTTTATTGAGTAGGATTATAGAAGTAGTATCCTATACTCTCCTTGAGATAACCTACAAATCTGTATTTTTCTGATCTAGCATCCAGCTTATGTCCATCAATATTTTTCACATAAGCCGGGCAACCTCAAATCTTAAGATGCTTAAGATTGGGTCTTTTACCTTTTCATATTTTATATAGAGTGCTAGAAATAATTTTTGAAGGTACTTTATTTAAAATATATACTACAGCTTCGAGGGTGTATCTCCAAAAAATAACGGAAGATCTGTGAAACACATCATGGACCGCACCATATCTAATAAGATGTAATTTTTCTTTTTTGCAATTCTATTTAATTATGGAGTATAAGAAAGTGTCCATTGAGAGAGTATTTTATTTTGTTTTAATAATCGAGAAACTCACTGGATAAGTATTCTCCTCCTCGATCTGATCGAAGAGTTTTAATACTTTTACTAGTTTATTTTTTGACCATTCTTTGATACTCTTTAAATTTATCAAAGGCTTTGAATTTGTATTTTATTAAATACATATATCCAAATCTTGACCTATCATCAGTAAACGTGATGAAGTAAGAGTATCCACCTCTGGCTTGAGTCGATATTGGACCACATACATCAATATGTACAAGGTCCAAAATGTCACTCATCCTATCTCCATGTTCAATAAATGGAGTCTTGATCATTTTTTTCATGAGGCAAGATTCACAAATTTCATATGATTCATAATCATAAGAATCAAAAAAATTATCTTTGTATAACTTGTTAATCCTTGACTCATTTATATGGCAAGTTGGTAGTGTCAGAGATATGTGACATTCATATCTTCTCTCTTTCTTTTCTTCATATTATCAACATGAAGTACATTATCATTAAGTGAAAGAAACATAAGACTATTATCAATAAAAGCACTTTCATAATATTCATTAGAAAATATATAGAACAACTATTATTCTTTACAATTATTTCAAAACTTTATTCCAATAATAATGGTACAAAAATAATATTTCTAACAATATTTAAAATATAATAACAGATCTTCCGTTCTAAAATTCTATCCAAAAGTAACTTCAAAACCCTAGTTCCTATGGCATCGATCTAAATGGACTCTCCACTAGCACCGAATAATTCGAAGTTATCTTTATTCAGATTCCTTATTTTCTATAGATCCTGTAACGATTTGCAAAGGTGTGAGCCACAGATGGTATCCAATACTCAAGAATCTAAAAATAAAGTACTTAATGATAAATTAGCTTGTATCATATACAAACCTTTAACAACGCTTGCCGATTTCACAGTTGCAAGGTACTCCTTACAATTTCTCTTCCAGTGGTCCTCCTTGCCATAGTGATAACAAGTACCTTTGACGGAGACTTTCTTCACCTTCTTCTTAGAGATGCTAACCTTAGGGTTCATCTTTTTCTTAGAACCCTTCTTTGCCTTCTTCTTGCTAATCTTATCAACATGAAGGATCTGAATTTTTTTACCTTTGAAATGGCTCTCTGCTGTTTTCAACATGTTCAGTAGTTTTAGCAAGCTGATGTTTAATTTGTTCATGTGATAATTAATGATAAACTAAGAAAAAAAATCCAAGAGAGACTGCAGGATCAAATTCTGGCTTAGTTCACCATCCATGGCAAAATCTAGTTATCCCAGATGAGTGATCAAATCAATCATCTTTAGGACATGTATTTGTATGAAAGAACCTTCAGTCATACAGGCACGGAATAACTACTTCGAAATCTCATATCGAGCAGTTTGACTTTGTTCCCTATATAGCTCCTTAAGATTAAGGAAAATAGAGAAAACATCCATATCGTCATGCTGCCTCTGGAGCTCATTGCTCATGGAGACAAGCATGATACATTTGACAGTCACGCTATCATTTTTCATATTTTGTATGCGGCCCTATCCTCCTTGAAATATCTTCCCCAAGAGAATCCAGAGCAGTGTATCCAGAATATAGGAGACTTTTTTCTGAGTAAGAATAATTCTCAAATTTTTTAACCAGTCGACATAGTTAGGTCCAGTCAACTTGTTTACATCTAGAATACTTCTAAGTGAAAGTGAAGATGCCATGTGTGTAGTTAATTTACAACAACAAAAACATAATATAAGTGATAACTCATGATGACATGCACAACTAGACTAGGACTTTATCTAATTGTGTCTCTCACTATTTTATCAAACTTCATAGCCTTCAAGTATGAAAATCGAAAAATATTCTAATATTTCTTAGTGGGATTGAGATTTTTATTCCTCATAAATACCTTATGGATAGTACAACAAGTATTCATGAGTTTAAGAGTAGGTAACTCTTTACTAATTGTACCTTTATAATTCTCAACATCATTCACTCTAGCCTCTAGATCACATATAGTCTTGTGGATAGCATAACAAACTATAGTGTTCTAGTTAAGTTGACCCTTTAATCCTATATGGTCATACTTAAACGATGCTGCCCTTGTAGATAGCACAAAAAACAACACCATTCAAATATGCCATAAGCATCAATATGCACTTGATCAAATCATGTCAATTTCTATAGTAAGCTTTGTGGATAGCAAAATAAGCTCACTAAGATCTTGACATACTCTATCGATCAAGTTTGAAGGAAGGCCCTGGTAATATCTACATCACTAATCAATCTAATTCAAAAATTAACAAGACCAAATTGACTAGATAAGTAGGTGGGAGGCTCCCCGTAGCTTTTCTAGACACCAACAGAGTTGGTCAGGCAGCATACGGACCTAATTAAAAATTATCTATCACACTTTTTTGACACCAATTGATCTTAAGAATTCGACTTTTGATTAAAAGTAATCCGACATTACAACTTAATATAATTTGACGAGGACTTTAAACTGGTCTCGACACATCCTAACTACAACCACATAAAATATCACTACAAATTATGTAACTTGACATGCTTTTACTATTCTAAATAGCAATCATATGACATGCTAAAATATATAAGGTGCAATGATATCAAAACATATGTCAAGCATATTGAAGAAAAAAATAGCAAACCCTAATCACATTAGGCATGCTTTACACCCTTAACAATGCATCAATTTGAGCATCATACAACTATGATAATACAAATTTCAAAATTATTATAAATTAATAATTTAATAACTAAAATTAAATATCATGGCATATATAAAGTTAAAAATAATTTTTGAGTTTAAAGGATTGATGCTATAAATCAATGTAAATTTTTTAGTAAGATATGCACAAGAATGATTCTATGCACTACTACAGCACTTGTTTGATCAATCAGACAAAGTGGCTCTGATACACTATTGGGTTCTGACCACATAGCAAAAAATAATTTTTAAAAATTTAAAATAAGCAAATCAATAGTTTTATCAAATAAAACTATAAACTGAACCCAAACACTAGAATCACTTTGTCAATCCAATCAAAGCAAATTCAAGCATGCAAAGAGATAGAAAATTATACTTTAATCAATATAAAAAATAGCATATTATATTTTCATAAGATTTCAAGGTAGAAGTCCTCCAATGGTGATCCATACAGAAGCTAGCTAAAGTCCTTCCCAATCAGTGCGCTCTGCAGCCTTATCTTCTTAAGAATATTATGAGCTTCAAACTTACGTCACGATCACACCAAAGCCTAGTTACTTTGATCTCACTATTAGAATGATATCAAGAAGATACTCTTAATATTAATAATTTAAAATTAATTTTTGACTTCAAACATAGAAAAAACAAATCCTAAGCACTCAAGCAACACTTACTTGAAAATCTCACCACCCTTGTAGCAACTTTTGCCACTCAAATTTTTTTTTCTCAAAATTTTTTAAATTTTTTTATATTTATCACATCTTTTTTTTGATTTCACCAAAAATCACCACTAGAAGCCATGTGAGGCATTCCTTATAAATAGGGGACCAGGGGATGTCACATGGGATGAAGGGGGCCAACCTTTGGTGCTCCAACTTTCCACAAATCCAAATAAAATTTTTGGTGATCAAATACTTGGAGTAGAAAGACTCTTAGTCTTCTATGTCATAAAAAATTCAATAAATTTTGGCATCAAATATAGAATTTCTGATCAGGAAATTTAAGGTAATGCGTAGAAAATTAAGAGTCCTCATTAAGAAGGACTCTTTCTTTCACATGCCTAAAATAAAGGGGGCGGCATTTATTTTTGCCATGGGTTCTTGTGGGTGTAGAAGACTCCTTCTACTTGAAACTTCTTCAAGTTGGATAAAGATCCAATCCAAATTGACCCAATCCCATTAGGTCAAAGCCAACTGGTCTAGGTTAGCTCAAACACTTTGATCTAAACCAATTGAAACTTGGGTTAATACAATATGCTAGCATATCAATTAACCCATAAAATTTATATTAAACTCTAATTAGATTAGATCAAAGCAAATCTCAAAGTGTGTGACCCATTGGATTTCAAATCTAGCCAGCAGTGGATCAAGACTTTCGACATAATCCTAATCCGATGAGATTAGATCACCGAAGAGTCCCAATCAACTTGGACTCTTCAAACTGATTAAATTAAATCTTTTAATTCTGAAAACACAAGTCAAGATTGATCTAGCAATATGTCATGACTATCCAAAAGATTTAAATTTTTGAAAAAATTATCAAAATATCTTTCAGTGGTAAGTTTTGTGTAATTCAATCTTTCAGTCAAACAACATTAGATGAGCTGTGGGCATGAAAATATGTCAAACCAATCACTTATCTTTATGTATCTCGAATCTGAAGGTGATGATTCATTAATGATGATTAAAATTTTTTTCTAATTATCATCCTGCTTTGGCCAAAGACTTTCAGAAATCATCATCCTATGAGATCACATAGGATGTTCCTCTCCTTATTAGGAGTGACTGATCCCTATTGATCACTCACAACCTCCATGCATACTTCACCATATCCAGAACACCCACATAAGGATCAAAAGAACAAGCTAGGTAGTGAACAAAATATGATCCATGTACACAAGGTACCATGGTGACTCAGGTCTAAGGATCACTTACACAACTCCACTAGAAAATCATTATTACATATAAATAAGACTCCATCTGATATTCTCTATAGGTTAATTCAGTGAACTCATTTCTAATGAGCACCCATATCTTATATTTGTGTCATCACATAAGTGGTTGTGAGATCAACCATCCTCATTTCTGAGTATACATAGGACATGCAGTCTTACCGGTATCATTGATCTTTGACTCAATATTCTAATGACTATAAAATTTTAGGTCAGGGCTATCAAAGATTTAGATTCACTGACGTGATCTCATCACGATCCTAAAATATTGTCCGGACCTATGGGGTTCATTATAATCTTAAGAAAACAACAAGATGCAGCATATAATGAATCAAAAATATCTATTTTATTAAAATAAATATCAATTATATGAGTTTGAAAGATAAATTATAAATAC
>NW_027332420.1:192340-252561 GCF_000442705.2 Elaeis guineensis
GGCTCATCTCAGCGTCTTGAAGCTGCTCTCTGGAGGCGAAAACTTTTTGTGACCATATCTGCTCATCCCCGCTGTGAGCCAGGATGAGTTTCCTTCCAGCTGGCCGATCCTCCTCTTGGCAGCCGACAGCTCCACTTTAAGGGCGCTGATCCTGGCTTCTTGAGCCCAAGTTCGATCGCTGGCTCTCTTCATGCATTCTTCGAGCTCCTTCGCAAAGTTCGCCTTCCTCCGGCTGTAGTCCATGATTGCCTTCACTTGGAGACTCCTGAAGTGGGCGGCCTCAGCGGCGGCCTCGGAGTAGCATTTTTTCGCTTGGCAGAGCTCGCCCTCCGACTTTTTCAACTTCTTCATCAGGTGGAGGACCTCCTTTTTTAGCCGTTGGATAGTTGACTTCAGCGGGACCCCCAGGGGCAAGGGAAGTGCTTCGGCAGGACACTGCCATCGAAGATGCAAACGTCAGAGACCAACTCTTTACAAGAAGAAAGGCAGAAAAGAAGAAGGAAAAAGCAGCACCAATCAGTCCAAAAAAAAAAAAAAAAAAAAAAAAAAAAGAAAGAAGAAGAAGAGAAGAAGAAGAAAGAAAAAAGAGAAAGAGAAAAGAGGAAAAAGGAGAGAGAAAGGAAGAGAGGGAAGAAGAAGACAAGAAAAGGAAAGATGTATACTTGCTGGATCTTGAGGGCTCAGGCCGATGTTGAAGAGAAGCGGCTCCCTCAGTAGGTTTGGAAGGGAAGGAGCGGGGTAACTCAGGAGCTTCTGGCGGCCTGAAGGTCGTCCTCTCCCAGGCCGGGAGCCCGGCGGACGGAATCCCTCAGAGACCCCCAAGGGGGCAGGCCCAATTCCAAGGTCGGGCAGTAAATGAAGAGAAATTTTCCCTTCCAGTTGTGAATCGAAGAAGGGGCGCCCTTCAGCAACCCCTTCTTACCGAACTGGGGGGAGAAGTACCACCAATCCTTCACTGAAGGATGGCGTTTGAAAGTGTAGAAATGTCTGAACAGGGAGAGGAAGGCTGGACCTCGGCTATGTGACAGAGGGAGAGAAACCCTATCAAAAACCTAAAGGAATTCGGGGCGACAGAAGCGAGAGAAATGTCTAAGAAACGAAAGAAGGTGGCAACAAAAGCTGGAAGCGGAAGTCGGAGTCCGGCACGGAATGCCTCCTGGTACAAACAAAAGCGACCAGGAGGGGGAGCGCTGGCCCGGTCGGAGGGGCCAGGAAGCTCCAGATCGTACTCTGAAGGGACCCCGTACCGAGCCCTTATCAGGAGAAGTTCGTCCGGAGTCGACGAACAAGGAATGACGCCCGGTGCGAAGACCGGGCGAGACCCTGCCCCAAACGCGGGTTCGTCCGCAGAGACAGGGGCCTGGGGGTTTGAAGCAGAAGAACTCCCAGAACTTACGGGGGCAGAAGAATCAGAAGATATTTTTCTTTGGGGGAGAACCTAAAGGGCCCTAGAAAAGCAAGCCGAGAAAGGAGGGAGACGCCGGAAGTCAACTCAGGAGAGGACACGAAAGAAGTGGAAGGAGGAGAGGACCCTAAGCGGTAAGAAGGAGAAGGTGGGCACTAACCTATCTTGCTCTGGGGGCCTGGGGAGTGAGAAACGGAAGGCGCCTACGGCTCGAGAGGGCGTTCGCTAGAGCAGACTCTCGGGGAGATGACAGACGCCGGCAAGAAATCAGAAGCGGAGTGGGACACCTGAAAGGGGGGAGGACGGGTTTAAATAGACCCTGGGATCCGGCGCCATAATGATCTCGAATTCCCCCAGGCCAGTCCGCATCCGACACGTGTCCCACTCCCCATGGCAGACGGCTGAAGGCGGCTGGCGGTTGGCAGGGCCATAATTGTACCGTACCTAGGCCAGCGTACCTGCGGGGTCTTCGAAGCGTCCCCTCGTACCACCCCAATTCGAAAAGACTCCGGCACGTGCTCATTTAATGCCGAAATATCTGGGAGCGGCAGGGCGCGGGATTCGAAGGGACGGTTCCGACTGTACTTCTGTGTACTTCCTTCGTTTGAAATTCAAAACTCGGATGTAGGGGGACTGGTGTTGGGTATAAAATACCCACAGCCGGAACCCACGGCGGAACCACCATTAGCAAGTGCAGCTCCGCCCGGACTCCTACGGGAGCCGGGCTCCACCGCCATCAGCAAGTGCAGCTCCGCCCGGACTCCTACAGGAGCCGGGCTCCACCGCCATCAGCAAGTACAGCTTCGCCCGGACACCTACGGGAGCCGGACTCCGCCGCCAGCATCAGAACAGCTCCGCCCGGACTCCCACGGGAGCCAGGCCCCGCTCTCAGTATCAACTGCTGGTAAGCTCAATCCGGACTCTTATCAGAGTCGGACTTCACCCTTGACTTTGTTTGCAGCGCAGCTCCGCCCGGACTCCTACGGGAGCCGGGCTCCACCGACGACATCAGCACAGCTCCGCCCGGACTCCTACGGGAGCCGGGCTCCGCCGCCATCAGCAAGCGCAGCTCCGCCCGGACTCCTACGGGAGCCGGGCTCCACCGCCATCAGCAAGTGCAGCTCCGCCCGGACTCCTACGGGAGCCGGGCTCCACCGCCATCAGCAAGTACAGCTCCGCCCGGACTCCTACGAGAGCCGGACTCCGCCGCCAACATCAAAATAGCTCCGCCCGGACTCCTACGGGAGCCGGGCTCCGCTCTCAATATCAATTGCTGGTAAGCTCAATCCGGACTCTTATCAGAGCCGGACTTCACCCTTGACTTTGTTTGCAGCGCAGCTCCACCCGGACTCCTACGGGAGCCGGGCTCCACCGACGACATCAGCACAGCTCCGCCCGGACTCCTACGGGAGCCGGGCTCCGCCGCCATCAGCAAGCGCAGCTCCGCCCGGACTCCTACGGGAGCCGGGCTCCACCACCATCAGCAAGTGCAGCTCCGCCTGGACTCCTACGGGAGCCGGGCTCCACTGCCATCAGCAAGTACAGCTCCGCCCGGACTCCTACGGGAGCCGGACTCCGCCGCCAACATTAAAACAGCTCCGCCCGGACTCCTACGGGAGTCGGGCTCCGCTCTCAATATCAATTGCTGGTAAGCTCAATCCGGACTCCTATCAGGGCCGGACTTCACCCTTGACTTTGTTTGCAGCGCAGCTCTGCCCGGACTCCTACGGGAGCCGGGCTTCACCGACGACATCAGCACAGCTCCGCCCGGACTCCTACGGGAGCCGGGCTCTGCCGCCATCAGCACAGCTCCGCCCGGACTCCTACGGGAGCCGGACTCCACCGCCGACATCAGAACAGCTCCGCCCGGACTCCTACGAGAGCCGGACTCCGCTCACGATGGCTCCGACCATTGCCGAGCTTCAATCGACAGATCCACACCCCCTGACAGGACCTCAAAACGGCCGCGACCCTGCTCCACCTCCTGTGGCGGACTCCACGCAGTATCATCATTCCCTGACAAGCCGCAGCAGCCATAACCGCCCTGCTCCACTTCCTGTGGCGGACTCCGCACAGCTCCATTATCCCTCTGGCAGGCCACAGTAACGGCCACGAACCTGCTCCACCTCCTGCGACGGATACCATGCGATTCTCCTGACAACGGACGCTGCTCCACCCCTCATAACGGATTCCACGTGGCAAGTCGAGGTGATGCCCACGTGTCTGCTCCATTATCTTTCGCAATCAATTCCCCTGACCGTGGGCGGCCCACTACCAGGCGGTTACACACATCGCCATCAGTCCGTTGCCTCCCCCGCCTATAAAAGGGGGGACTCAGATACGTTATTTTTTAAGCTCTTTTGCCTTATCTCAAAACTCTGCTAAATTCTCCGTTCGAGCACTCCATTCTTGTTGAGGCAGAGAACTGACTTGAGCGTCGGAAGGTCTTGCCGGAGCAACCCCACCTCCGGTTTAGACTTCCCTTGCAGGTCCCGGCGGCGACCGCGGCTTCCTCAACTCCAGCTTCTCCGGCGCAGGCGGATTTTTGCACCAACACTTCCAATTTCTTTAAACTCCCTGAATAAGTTCCCCCTAGTATAACACTGATCCCCTCTTCTTTTACTGGGAGTTCCATATAAGAGTAACCCTCACTAGGCAAATGAAGTATTTCTCCCAATATACTAGAATCCAAGCAAATATCAATACCCTTGACTGTTGAAGTCACTGACCCATTTCCATAATGTAGATTCTGGTAGAATTCTCTAACTAGGTCAACATAGGTGACTTCCTTAAGGGAGCAGTAGAAACCCCATCCTTGGTTTTTAATCTTAGTTGCAAATGAAAACCCTCTTTTTCAAAGAACCAAAAATCTATATTCTTCCCGGTTTCAACTTTTCTATCAGATAGAGGATTCTTACTGGGGCTTAGGAAGGATTGAGGGGGATCTTGAGCAGATACTGAAGCTGGAGTGGGAGCAGTGGAAGACTGAGCAGCTTGCCTTTTCTTTCGGATATTTTCTTCAAGCTCATGGACTGACTTTCTTCTTTGGGGAAGCTTCATCTTCGGAGCCATATTCACTACAGTAGCAGGCAAGGAGACTTGGAAGAACAAGTGAATGAGTGGAGGAGGGATCACAAGAGAGTGAAGAGGGATTTTGGTGGAGAAAAGAGGTGGATTTGGGAAGAACGGTGGAGTGCTAGGGCACGCTCCAACCGTGCCAAACAATGGGAGAAAGCACAAAAATCCCTTTCCAAGGTGGCGATTTTTGGTGGAGAGGAGGAGGGAGAAGTGCCTCGAGCTAGATCCTTGGATTTGGAGCAAAAAGAAATGGGAAAGTCGGCTTTTGGAAGGAGGAAGATGAAAGGATGAGTCGGCTCACGAACAGGATCCCATATAAAAACAATGAGCCCGTGGGAAGTTTGAGGAAATAACAAGTTTGCCATTGAGTCGACTCATGGGGGTCGACTCATGAAGTTCAGAAATTCAGAAAAAAATGTGAATAAATTCCAAAAAAAATTAAAATTTTGGGAGAAGGAGTTTTGCTCAAAGATAAGTTTTTAGAATGATAAACTTGAGCTTTTGGGACCAGGATAGATGTTGGAAATTAAGCTCTAAGAATTTTTGACATCAATTCTTGGAAATTGAGAAAAATTTAGGCATATGGATCAAGAATTCCTAGATTTCTCCTAATTTCATAGAATCTATCCTCACTAAGGGCCTTTGTAAAGATATTAGCTAATTGATTTTCTGTGCAAATATATTCAAAAATTATATTTTTGTTTTGAACATGTTCTCTTATAAAATGATGTCTTATTTCAATATGTTTGGATCTTGAGTGTTGAATTGGATTTTTAGATAGATTTATGGCACTTGTATTGTCACATCTTATTGGTGTTTCATTAAGTTTGATTCCAAAGTCTTCGAGTTGTTGCTTAATCCACAAGATTTGAGCACAACAACTTCCAGCTGCAATGTATTCAGCCTCAGCCGTAGATAGTGCCACCGAATTTTGTTTCTTGCTAAACCATGAGATTAGGTTAACTCCAAGAAATTGGCAGGTTCCACTTGTGCTTTTTCTATCTAATTTACATCCAGCAAAATCAGCATCTGAATATCCTAATAAATCAATTTGTGAGTCCTTAGAGTACCATAACCCTAGAGTTTGAGTACCATTTAAGTATCTAAGGATTCTTTTAACAGCATTCAAATGAGATTCTTTAGGATTAGATTGATATCTAGCACATAAACAAACACTAAACATGATATCAGGCCTACTTGCAGTTAAATATAATAATGAGCCAATCATACCTCTATAGTATTTTAAGTCTACACATTTACCTTCATCATCCTTGTCAAGCTTACATGAGGGACTCATTGGTGTGCCAATTGGTTTGCAGTTCTCCATTCCAAATCTTTTGAGTAGTTCCTTGGTGTACTTGCTTTGGGTGATGGAGATTCCCTCTTTTGATTGTTTGATTTGGAGTCCGAGGAAGAAGGTGAGTTCTCCCATCATGCTCATCTCGAACTCCCCCTGCATAAGCTTAGCAAAGTCTTGACAAAGGGATTCATTAGTAGACCCAAAAATTATGTCATCAACATAAATTTGTATAACTAGCATATCATTTTGATTTCTTTTAATAAAGAGGGTTGTATCTACATTACCTCTTGAAAAACTATTATTTAGTAGAAATTTGCTTAGCCTATCATACCATGCTCTAGGTGCTTGTTTTAATCCATATAAAGCTTTATTTAATCTAAAGACATGATTAGGAAAAGCATGATTTTCAAATCCAGGGGGTTGTTCTACATATACTTCTTCAGCAATATATCCATTTAAAAATATACTTTTAACATCCATTTGAAATAATTTGAATTTCATAAAGCAAGCATATGCAAGTAGAAGTCTAATAGCTTCTAATCTAGCAACAGGTGCAAAGGTTTCATCAAAATCAATTCCTTCTTCTTGATTATATCCCTTAGCAACCAGTCTTGCTTTATTTCTAATTACATTTCCATGCTCATCTAATTTGTTTCTAAAGACCCATTTTGTGCCAATTATTGAATAATTTTTAGGTCTTGATACTAAGGTCCAAACATTATTTCTTTCAAATTGATTAAGTTCCTCTTGCATTGTATTAATCCAATTATGATCATTTTCAGCTTCTTCAAAAGTTTTAGGTTCAAGATGAGATACAAAAGCACAATGATTAACTACATCTCTAAGTGAAGAACGAGTTTTTACCCCATGCATAGGATCACCAATAATTAACTCCTTAAGGTGGTTGTGAACATACCTCCATTCCTTGGGTAGGTCATTTGTACCTTGAGGTTGTTCTTGAATTTCTTCACCTCTCTCATCTTGTTTGTCTTCTTGATCCTTGTCTTCTGGAGTTGTTGAATCTTTCAGAGAGATCTCCTTCATACCTTCTATTAGTAGATCTGCATCATCAATACCCTCATTCTTCCTTGAAGAAAGATCGTTAAATTCATCAAAAACAACATGTATGGACTCCTCAACTACTAAAGTTCTTTTGTTGAAAACTCTAAATGCTTTACTAGTGGAGGAGTAATCTAGAAAGATTGCTTCATCTGATTTTGCATCAAATTTACCAAGTCTTTCTTTGCCATTATTTAATACAAAACATCGGCAACCAAAAACATGAAAATATGCAATATTTGGTTTTCTTCCTTTCCAAAGTTCATAGGGGGTTTTCTTTAAAAATTGTCTAATCAAAGCACGATTTAAAATGTAACATGCTGTGTTAATTGCTTCCGCCCAAAAATATCTTGGAAGATTGCTTTCACAAAGCATGGTACGGGCCATTTCTTCTAAGGTTCTATTTTTTCTTTCAACTACCCCATTATGTTGGGGTGTCCTAGGAGCAGAGAAGTTATGGCCAATTCCATTTTCATCACAAAAATTTTTAAAGTCTTGATTTTCAAATTCAGTTCCATGATCACTTCTAATATTTTGAATTGAAAACCCTTTTTCATTAGTGACTTTTCGGTGAAATTTAGTGAAAATATGAAAAGTTTCATCTTTGTGTGCCAAAAAGAAAACCCAAGTAAAATGAGAGTAATCATCTATAATTACAAAACCATATCGTTTTCCTCCTAGACTAGTGGTTCTAGTTGGTCCAAATAAGTCCATATGCAAGAGCTCTAAAGGTCTAGAAGTTGAAACAATATTTTTGGATTTAAATGAAACTCTAGTTTGTTTACCTAATTGGCATGCATCACAAATTCTATCCTTTTCAAAATTCAGTTTTGGCAAACCAAGAACTAATTCTTTCTTAATTAATTTTGAAAGAGAATGCATGCTAATATGTGCAAGTCTACGATGCCACAGCCAACTAGTCTCATTAACTTTAGCATTCAAGGATACTAGGCATTGCATGTCTAATTTGGCTAAATCATTCAAATCTACTATATAAACATTGCCATGCCTATGTCCTATAAATTTAATGCCATCGTTAATAGGACTAGTCACAATGCAAACAGATGATTCAAAAATAACTTTATACCCTTTATCATAAAATTGACTAATGCTAAGTAAGTTATGCTTTAAACCTTTAACTAACAAAATATTTTCAATGTATTTGGAGGGAGTGATACCAATGTTACCTATCCCGATGATCTTTCCTTTGCCATTATCTCCAAAGGTGACATCCCTCCATCCTTAGCATTAAGCGTGATGAATTGTGATTCATCACTAGTCATGTGTCTCGAGCATCCACTGTCAAGATACCATTTCCTGTTTCCTCCTTGGGATGCTAGACACACCTGCAAGCAAAAGTCAAGTTTCTGTCTTAGGTACCCAAGCTTTCTTGGGTCCTTTTAGGTTAGTCAAAATGGTTCCTTTTGAAACCCATATTTTCTTTATAGTTGTGTTTGCAGATTTGTTAATAAGGCATGTGTATGATTTATGTCCTATTCTACCACATTTGAAACAAGTAATATTTGTAGACTTGTTACTTGAATAATTTATATAAATATTCTTCAGAAATTTTTGTTTCTTCAAGGGGTTATAGCCAAGTCCAGCCTTATCATATACAGCTTTTTGATTATCAAGAATCATATTTAGTTTGTTTAAACTTAAGGTGAACTTATCTACTATAGGTTTCAGCTTGTTAATTTCATTCTTTAAGCTTTGATTTTCTTGAATCAAGGTGAATTTTTCAATTGAAAGGTTTTCAGCTTGTTTCACTAAGGACTGATTTTTCAATTTCAGTTCTTTGTTTTTCATCCCTAGTTTCTTTAATTCATCAATTAAATCATAGAATGCTTCATGCAATTCTTCAAAAGTAAATTCACTAGGGGATTCAAAAGTTACCTCATTTTCGTGTGCCATAAGGCACAGGTTGGCTTGTTCTGTTGAGGTTTCCTCATCGGAGCTTGAGTCATCACTCGCACTCCAAGTCGCCATCATTGCTTTCTTTTTGAACTTTTTGGGACCTTTCTTCAGTTGTGGACATTCGGATTTGAAATATCCCGGCTTCTTGCACTCGTAGCATATAAGGGGTTGATCTTTCTCTTTCTCTTTGCTTTGTTCTCCTTTTGTGAATGACTTCTTTCTCATCCCCTATTTCCTTTTTCTTAGAAACTTCTTGAATCTCTGGGTGATGAGTGCCATCTCTTCATCCTGTTCTTCATCTTCAGTGTCATCCGTTTCATCATCAGGCGAAGCTGTGGATTTGAGGGCAATGGTTCTTTTCTTTTTGACTTCATCCTCTTGATGTTGCTTCATGCTAAGTTCATGAGTCATCAAGGATCCAAGAAGCTCTTCTAGAGGTAGAGTGTTCAAGTCCTTTGCTTCTTGGATGGCAGTCACCTTGGCTTCCCAAGTTCTTGGCAATGACTTGAGAATCTTCCTTACAAGCTCACTGTTAGTATAAGATTTGCCAAGACTCTTCAAACCATTAATTATATCAGTAAAATGAGTAAACATAGCAGTTATGGACTCATCATGCTCCATTTTAAACAATTCATATTTATGCACAAGCATGTTTATTTTAGACTCTTTTACTTGATTTGTTTCCTCATGGGTTACTTCTAACCTATCCCATATTTCTTTAGCAGATGCACAAGTAGAAATGCGATTAAATTCATTTGCATCAAGTGCACAATAAAGAACATTCATAGCTTTAGCATTTAATTGTGCCAATTTCTTATCAACCTCATCCCATTCTTTCTCGAGTTTGGTTGACTCCTCACCATCTATAATCTTGGTGAGTGTGTGAGGACCGTTCACTATGATACTCCACATATCATAGTCGAGTGCTTGTATGAATATCTTCATCCGAGCTTTCCAATAGGTGTAATTAGACCCATTGAAAAGTGGAGGTCGGTTGGTAGATTGCCCCTCGGCTAGAGAAGTACCGACATGGGTTGCCATAGATCTTTGGCTCTTTGATTGTTAGATCAAAGAAGGGCTAGAGCACCGGGCTCTGATACCACTTGTTGCCCAGCTATGCAACCCAAGAGGGGGGGTGAATTGGGTTTTAAAAAATTTAAGCTTAACTAATTACTTATGAAAAGTATTTGTTAAAAGCTTGATGAATGAGGAGAAAGACTTTAGTTCAAGATTAATTACCTAAAGCAAGAATGCAAGGATATAATAAAGAAATAAAGAGAAACAATAAAGCACACCACAAACACAAGAATTTATAGTGGTTCGGTGCCAACCTTGCACCTACATCCACTCCCCAAGCTCCTACTTGGGAATTCCAATCCACTATACTTGTATTCAACCCGAATACAAACATCGGAACCTCCGACACTAACTATCCCAAGCTAGTCCACTTATTTTTCGGGTACAAGCCAACCCAATATACTCCGATTTCAGGTTCGGATCAACCTTCCCTTATTTTGGAAACCCTCCAAAAACAAGAACAATTACTCACAAAGAGTAAGACAGTTTAGAGCACAAATAAGTACAAGAATAGCTCCTTAAATGAGCGAATATAACATTAAATACACTTTACTCAAATGAAGAATCCCCTTTTGGATTTCCTCAAGGTGGATGAAGAGTTGAATGAACGCTTGAGGAATAGGTGAGCTTTGATTGAAGGCTTCTTGAAGGCTTTGAAAGAGCTCTTGATCAAGGTTGAAAAGTTGGCTTGAAAAACCTTCTCTTTGAATGCTCTTGAATGCCCTTTTGAACACTCTTGCTTTTCTCTTTCAAAACCTTTCGTATGTCTCTTGTGTATATTGTAGATCTCTTGTATCTCTCGTGTATATTGTAGATCCCCTTTTATTTTCCACCTTTTGAAACCTTTTATAGCTTTAAGAAACAAAGGAAAACATTTTAGGCAGAAAAAGAGCCGTTAGAGTATTTAAAGTGAGCATTAAAGGCAACTAAAACGGGCAAAAAACTAGCCGTTGCGGACAATTCCTGTCGCAGGGGTCGACTCATGAGTCGACTCATGCTTCAGGGGTCGACTCATGAGTCGACTTCTGTTGCAACAGCCAGAAATGTTGGTTTCTGGATTTTTTGGCCCAAACCAGCAGAGGTCGACTCATGAGTCGACTCATGCCTTGTGGGTCGACTCATGAGTCGACTCACAGGTCGTGCCAAGCCAAAAAAACCAGCGTGCCAAGGGAAATTTTAGCGTGCCAAGCAGCTCATTGTGCCATGAGTTGACTCATGAGTCGACTCATGCACTTCAAACATTCATAACTTCAAAAATATAAGTCCAAAAATAATGAAATTTTTACCAATAGATTACAAATCATTTGTTCTACCAAATGATACTATCAAATCTGAATTTTAGTAAAATTATGATTTTGCCCCTGAAGAGTATAAAGACTTTTTCAAATAAAAATATTTGTATCCCTTCAATCTGCTTTGTAATCATTAAAATCAATCTAGGAGCAACAACCTTCAACTCGAAAACCTGCACCTTCAATTCGGAGACCTCAGCCTTAGCCTTCTTTCTCTCCTCCTCCAAGGCGGTCCTCAGATCGGACGAGGTTTGTCCCTCCTTTTCCAGTGCCTCCTGAAGACCTAGGACCTAGGCGATCTTTTCCTCGAGGCGGGCGGCCCCAGCCAGGCGACCTTCTTCTGCCCGAGCTGCCTCCCTCTTGGCGATCTTCATCGCCTCGACGTTGGCGACAAGCTGGTGCCCAATCTGCAAGAAAGGTCGGGGAGTCAATATAAAGGCTGAAGAATAAATTAAGTAAAGAAGCAAGAAGAAAAAAAAAGTGGGTTAACCTACTTTGAGGAAAGATCCCAGAGAGTCCCAGACCCATAGCTCGAGATCAGCAAGGATGATCCTTTCGACGATCTCGGACAGAATGCACCCTTCGACCAGCCTCTTTATTAAATCCCTATTGTTGAAGAGATTTTTCCCCAGGTCTTCCTCGGAGCCGTCGGCCCCCTCGACGGCAACCTTGCAACTGCGGCTCTTCTGGGCCAGGGTCTTCTTTCTCTTCCTCCCTTCGGCTCTGAGTGCCCCCTCAGGATGAACCTCTAGAGTGGGATCCTCGATCGGGGGGCTCCTTGAAAGGGCTCGGGGGACTTCGGGTTCGGCATCGGAAGGGACTTCGACGGCAATGGCCACCGGAGCAGGCGCGGCCGAGCTTGTCCCTTCTATCCTGACCTTCTTCACCGACCCCGAAGTCGAGGCATCTTTTTTTTTATGGGTCTTGAGACCCTAGGCTAACCTCCGAGCCATGCCTACGTCCATGTCTGCAATAAAAGAAGATCAACACGGCTTAGAGATGGAGTTAGAAAAAGGGGAAGCAGCAAAAAAAAAAAAAAAGGTACTGACAGGGTTAAGAGGACTCAGGCTGACATTGAACAAAAGTTGTTCCTTCAGAAGTTCAGAGAGGAGGGGGCTTGATAGGCCTTGAGTTTTTGGAGGCTTTGAGGTTATCCCTTTCCAAGCTAGAAGCCCGACGGACGGAATCCCTCAGAGAACCCCAAGGGGGTAATCCTAACTCCAAGGTCGGGCATCGGACATAGAAGAACCTCTCCTTCCAATTGTGGATAGAAGAGGGGGCACCTTTCAGCAATCTCTTTCTATCGAACTGAGGGAAGAAGTACCACCAGTCCTTTGCCGAGAGATGACGCTTGAAGGTGTAGAAATTCTTAAACAAAGAAAGAGTCGGCCGAACTTCAGCTAAAGTACAAAGAGAAAGAAATCCTATCAAAAACCTAAAGGAGTTCGGCGCTACTGAGACTAGAGAAATATTCAGAAAATGAAAGAGGATGATGACAAAAGGTGGAAGTGGAAGCCAAAGTCCGGTACGGAAGGCCTCCTGGTATAAATAAAAGTGATCGAAAGGAGGGGCGCTAGCCCGGTCGGTTGGCCTGAAAAACTCCAGCTTGTACTCCGGAGGAACCCCATACTGAATCTTTATCAGTAAGAGCTCATCTGGAGTCAAAGAGTTGGGGATGGTGTCCGGTGCAAAGATCAGATGAGGTTCAATCCTAACTACGGATTCGTCTACGGTACAAGGACTCTGAAAAACTGGGACTGACGAACTCCTAGAACCGCTAGAAGAGGAGATATCGGAAGACATTTTGGATCAAATAGAAGCCACAAAAATCTCAAAATAAAATCAGAAAAAACAGCGAACAAGCTCTCGAGGAAGCTAAACGAATGGAATACGAAGAAGAAAGAACAGAAAAATGGCAAGAAGTTTCGGAACTAACCTAGGTTGGCCCGAGGAGTGCAGGAAGACGGCAAGGATGGTGGAAGTCAACCCGAAGGATGCCTAAGGCCGAGAAGGATGCTAAAGGAGGCTGGAGCTCTTGGGGAAGAGGAGGAAATCGAGGGAATCTCTCAGGCAAAGTGAAACCCCTGAAGGAGGAGGACGTGTTTAAATAGGCAACAGGGCCTGGAGCAGTTATGATCGCGGATCTCCTCTGGCCGACCTACACTTGCCGCGTGTCCCACTCACTATGACAGGCTATTGAAAATGGCTGACAGTTGACAAAATTATTATTTTGCCATACCTAAAGCCACGCCCTAGTGGGAATTTCAAAAAAACCTTTCCGGATCGCTTTGATTCGAAAAGACTCCGGGACCAGTGTGCCAAACACCAAAATATCTGGCAACCATCGAGTGCGAAAATTGAGGGGGACAACTTCGACCGTGAGAATTTTTTTGTACTTCCTTCGTTCGGAACCCGAACTCCGAAGTAGGGAAACTGGTGTTGGGTATAAAATACCCCTCAACTGAAGTTTGTAAAAGACCGACCCTTCCAGGGCTTTTTCGGCTTCCGACCTTGTGTGGCGTCCCACTGAACCCCCTCGACCGTCCGAGCTTCCGAACTTCTCCGACAATGAGCTTTTCCATCCATCTACCAGGTCGCTCCACAGGCTCTCTAGGCCTCACTATTAGCCAACCTTCTATAGTGACCAACTATTCTCCGAACTTCTTTCGGACTTCATCAATATCCGAGCTTCTTCGACAACAAGATTTCTACAGTAATCAGACTCCATCCGAGTTTCTACGACGGTCGACCACCTTCAGGATTCCAATCGAGCTCCTGCAAGAGCCGAACTTCTACTATGAGCGGTCTATTCTGAACTCCTACTACGAGCGGTCTACTCCAAACTTCTACTACGAGTGGTCTACTCCGAACTCCTATAGTGGGCGGTCTACCTCGGATCTCTACTATAAGTAAATTTCATGTGAGCCTTTACTGTAAACATATTTCTTCCGAGCTTCTATTACAGGTAGACTCCAGCCGAGCTTCTTCGTAGCCAGATCCCAGACGAGCTTCTACAATAGGACAGGACCCACTGGCCAAGTCCCTACTCCGAGCTCCCACGACAATCGATCTTCGATTGAGCTTCTACAATAAGCGATCTCCTTTCAGCAAGAACCAGACTCCATCCGAACTTTCATAGCGGATGAATATTGGATGAGCTTTTACGATGGATGGACTCCGACAGTTGGATTTCTACAACGATCGATCGCCTCCAGTGTTTGCCGAACCTCCCCAACGTCATCCGAAGTCCACTGTCGGCTGACCCTCCGCTAGATTCTTCATGAAACCAGACTTCTCCGATGGATAATTTTAGACGAGCTCCCACATTAGACGAATCCTAGATGGACTTCTCTAGCAATCGGACTCCTACCGGACTTCACCAACAGAAAGTCTCCATCCGAGCTCCTACAGCAAATGACTCCCGCCCGTGGCATCAGCGCTTGAGGTGTTTGTCAACAGTAGACTCGTCAGTAGCCTTGAAAACATCTGAGCTTCTCCTAGATCGATGGGATAGAGAGCCATTCCGCTCCATCAGACATCCCAGTCGAGCTCTAGCCGACAGATCCGAACTCTCCGGCAAGTCACGATAATGGCCACTACCTTGCTCCACTCTCTGTAATGGATTCCGATGGCTCCACTACTCTCTGGCAATCACGACAACATACACCACTCCACTTTCCGGGCTCTACCACTCTCTGGCAAGTCACGACAACGGACACCACTCCACTCTCCGTAATAAACTCCATGTGGCCCTGAATGATCCCTGACGCCACTACTCTCTGTAATAAACTCCGTGCGGCTCTGGACAGCCCACTACCAGGTGGTTACAGATGTCACTGTCAATCAGTTATGCTCTCCGTCTATAAAAAGGGACCCCCAGATACGTTCTTCTCTAAGCTCAAAACTCTATCCCAAAATTTTGCTAAAATTTTCATTCGGACACTCCATTTCTGTTGAGGCAGAATATTGACTTGAGCATCGGAGGGTCTTGCCGGAGTACCCCCAACTCTGGTTTAGACTTTTCTTGCAGGTTTCGACGGCGACCTCGGTCATCTCAACTCCAACAACTCCGGCTTCGACGAAATTCTGCACAAACAATAAATATTTATTTTGATTTAGTATTTATTCAAAATCTTAGGTTTGCACGATCAATCTACTTCAGGTGGCATTCATTATGGTATTAGAACAAAGATTTTGAGAATGATGACCTATGCATTTGTGACTTTGTATGGTATCAGAGCTATAGCTTAGATATTGGTGATCCATGTGTTTATAGTTTACATGTAGTTGAAGAGCTTTCAGTAATTCATTGTAAAGTGGTGAAAGCATTTGGACTCCTATTAATTTGATGTTTTAAGAAGTGAATCATTATGGCTGAAGCTACTTCCATCTCCAATATTGAGATCAAAAAATTGAACAACATCAATTATGCATGTTGAGAAGCTTACATCAATCCTATTTGATCAACAAAGAATCATGGTACATCATCAATGGGACAGATACGGATGAAGCCATCAAAAACTTTGGATAATACAAAAGCGAGGAAAAGTGGGAGACTAAAGCCGGAAATGCTATGTTGATTCTCAAGAGGAATGTGGAAGAAGAAACTCATCAATGTATTTAAGAAATGGAGGATACTCTTGCTGCTCTCCTTTCAAAGACCAACAAGGCTCAGCTTTAAATTTTAGAAAATGAGATTGGTGCTCTCAAACAAAATAATCTTACAATCTTTCAATATTTTCTTAATGAAAAAAAATTATTTGATGAGATTGTTATGCTAATTGATCCAAATTCTTATTATGATGAAGATAAAAGGCATAGATTGTTAGTTCATGGTTTGAATAAAAAATAGTGTTTATATGCTAGTATCTCTGGATGGGCTCAACAACCTACATTAGTATGGTTGGAAAATATACTTATGAATCAAGAAGCACTTAATACTCACATACGTGATTTGACGATATCCCTACATAAAGAAGAGGCTTAATTTTCCTGTGGTAAGAGTAAAAAAATAGAATAATAATTTTAAAAATTCATAAAAAAGGTCAGTTGAAGAATTTCAGAAGGACAAAAATCCTAATTCTAAGATAAATTATAAATTCAAGGAGAATTATTGTACTTCTCGAAAGTTTGATCACAAAATTCAAGATTGTAGGATGAAGCTCAAATAGTTTAATGTTGCATCCTCTATGTCAGAGCTTGAGGGAGAGAGAAATTGGTAGTTGGACTCTTATTACTACTATTATTAATTCTAATCTTGATAGCTAATACATATATGTTTCTACTTCTTTTCATCTACCAGAAATTGATCGTGGTTAGGACTGGACTTTTGATTCTTGGTGTTCTAATCACATGACTGGTTATATAGAGAAATATTTGATTATTTATGTGATTATACTGATTCTGATACTATAGTCATTATCAATAATTCACTTTATCTTGTTAAAAGTATTGGTGATTTATTTCTCCCATCATCTATTGATTCTTTTATTTTTATAAATAATATTTATTATGTGTTTAGCATGAAGAAAAATTTGACTTCTATTTCACAAATCACAAAAGGGATATTCTATTTTATTTGTACATGATAATGTAGAGATTTATATTAGTGTTGAAGCTTCTAGAGAGCTTATTACACAAGGTAGGAAAGTGAATAAGATTTATATTATGCCTGTCAATAATTATTATGTTGATCAAACTCTTAAACATGATATTACTGGTTTATGACATGCTAGATTGGCTCATGTGAATTTTGACAGACTTCAAGATATACAGATCAGGAGATTAATTAATGGATTTTATAAGATGAAGGTCCATACTAGCACTATTTGTATTGGATGTCGATATGGAAAGATGCATAAGTTACCTTTCAAAAAAAGCCTAAAAAAATCTTCTTAGCCATTGGTTGATACATTTAGATTTCATAGGAAGAATTAATATTCTATCTTTTATTGGTTTGAGTTATGCAATTATCTTTATTGATGATTTTTCTAGATTTACCTAGATTTATTTTGCCAGAGAAAATCAGAAGTGTTTGAGAAATTTTGATAATTTAAAATTTTGGTTGAAAATCTTTTAAAATTAAAAATTGGCTACTTAAGAATCAATAGAGGTGGTGAATATATTTTAAAGAAATTCTTTAATTATCTGATTAGTTATCGTATACATGGATGGTTTGCTTATCTAGATACCCCTAAACAGAATGGTATGGCAAAAAGGAAGAATAGGTATCTATTTAAGACTATCGACATTATGATTTATGTAAAGAATATGAATCATGAATTTTGGGTAGAGTGCATGATAGAAAAGTATGACATGGTTTCCAAACACATGTATATGGGAGATATATGAGATTATTTGTTAGAAGTGCTAAACCATCCAATAAAGCATCCCCACATCATTTGATGAGATTAAAAAAATTAATAAAAATTAAATTTGAAATAGCTAATCATGATAAACTATATATCTTATTTCAATTCATACCTTTCAACCAAATAAAAAAAATTTCGAATTTTGGATCACTAAATAATATGGCCACATTTATGGAATGATCCAGTCCCAATATTAAGACAATTCTAACTAGTAATTTCTCAAAATGTACCAATCAATGAGTAGCATGAGCAACATGGATTATTATTATTATCATTATTATTCAACTTGGGAAACAAGTTGAATCTGGATTTTGTTTTTTTTATCCGACTTCACTAGACCTAACCTATGTAATATGCAGATCTAATTTAGATCAACAAAAAATAGATCCCATCCAACATTGTCTCGATCTAGCTTAATAAAAAAATCCAAATTATATAAAATCCCTTCATGTTCATCATCTTGAATACTTTTATGATTCACTGAATGAACATTGGGGGTGTTTGATTTGTAATCGAAATCAAAATCAGAATAAAAATCAAAATAGATCGGAACGAAAATCGAAATAGCCAAATCTTCCAAAATGTTTGGTTCATAACTAAAATTAGAATCAGAATAACAATTTGGATCTTTAAGGGAGAGCAGGGATTGAGTTTTAGGTAGATGGGCCATTTCTATTCTTTTCGGAATCAGAATTGGAATGGCACTCCTTCCAACCAAATGGTTGGAATGAGAGTCATCCATTTCCATTCCGATTGTAGATTCCAACTCTCTCCAACTAAACATCCCCCTTATGTAAACCAAACCTCTTTGTTCATCTCAACAACCATATCTTCACCCACCTACTTGTTAGAAAATCAGATAGGCAGCATATGTAGATTTCAAAAACTTTTGAACGCAGCAGAAAATAAATAAGTTAAACCCTTTAACCCTATATGCATAAGATCATATCTAATCCTACCTAAGTCCAGGAGAAAATATATATATAATTTAAAATTTAAAAATAAGTATGAGATCGAATCTTAATACCTTAGCGTGGCTAGATATTAACTGTTATCGCTACTGATGATACGGATTCGTAGATGCTTGAGCCGCACATGTGTTCGGCCTTTATGGATATTCATCGGGATCAATCTCAAACTGATCTTCTTGTAGTAGCTTCTTCTTCTCTAAGTAGAATCTCAGTCTTAGAACTTAGATCAACTCTTTGATCTAGACTGCAGGATTAACTCCTTGATTTGTAGTTTTCTTCTTCTTCTCCTCGTTCTTCGCTCTTGAAAAAAAATCACCTCTATCTTTTGGCATGTGAAAAGTGGGATGACCAACCCTTGGGCATGGAAGAGAAGAGATGGAGGAGGGGAGGCATGGAGAAGGGAGAGAGACTTTTTTGTTTCACCAAATTCTTCTTAGAAACCCTGGAGACCTTCTCTTTATATAAGCTCTACCTTGACTCATAATAGGAATCCAATTATCTTAAAAAGGTATATTCTTGTCTCATAAAAATACTTTACCTTTTTAATCTGATTTTTTTTCAATAAAATCAGATATAATTGACATATTATCAATCCCTTTAGGTAGGTACAAGGACTCCCCACCTCATATAGGGCAGGTAGTTTGGGGCGCCAACACTTGGCACCTCCTAAGGGTTTCTTGACATATGAGAGGGGGTGTGGCCCCTCTCTCTCTCCTCCATGCCAATCCACAAGAAGGGGGCAGGCCCCTCTTATCATATCTAGGGGGTTGGCACCCCCTGGTCTTGTCAGAAAGAGAAGCAGGTGCCTCCCATCTTTTCATCTATTCTACATGCTCACTTAGAGATAATTAAGAGATAATGAAGAGATAATGTTAGGATAATTTATGTCAACTCATTGACATTATCCAGTTCTCTTGGGCTCATAATTAAGAGTCCAATTAAAATTCAAATAGATTTAGATTAGTTTCAAGACTATAAACTTGATCAAATCGAAGTCTTGAGAAAAATTAGATTTAACCATGTACTAGCATAGTTTAATTAAATCCAATAGGATTTCAATAAACCCTAACCTAATAAGAACTTCATAAGCTCAATTGACAAATTTGAGATTAAATCTCTTAATGTATGACCCCATAGGTTCCATTCTATCTGGTAGTGAGATATATTATGATCTCCATCATAATATCATCAAAACTCTTTTTGATGGATTGGAATATTTTTAATTCTACTCTTCAAGGATCATCGATCATCAAGATGATGCTCGATGAGTCTCACAATCCATCAGTGACCTAGCAGTATGTAGTGGCAACCTAATAAAATAAAAGTATAAACTTTTAGGTACAGTTATCATATGATTCAGTCCTTCTATCATGAGTTCCAACTTGACAGAGGTCATAAAAAATTTGTCAGACTCCATCGTCAGTCATATGCTAGATTGGCTCGATTCGAATTCATTTGTGAATCTCATAAATTTTTTTTTTCAGTATTCATATTTGCTTTGGTCAAAGATTTCTGAACTTAATCTCGTAAATCGCATAGGATTTTTTCTTTTCTATTAAAATTGATAGATTTTTTTTAGGTGTATCCTACTCCAAACAATAAATCTGAACCTACTGAAGCCAATATACATAGCAAGGATCTGAATGGCTAGGGATCAAGGAAAGTGTAGTTAAACTCAATAGCCTCGCTGCAAATAGCCAATGACACTGCAAGATAAAGGACCACTCATACCACTACAGCATCGAGAAGACCATTGATGAGTGAGTAGACATCTATGTAGTTCTCATATTGATCACGCTTAGTGTAAGTTATTCTCTAACAACTATCCACACTCTCATCCCAGTGTCTTTACACCGTAAACTCAAGACTCATCTGCTCACAAGAGTGATAAACTGTGCATCGATCTCGAATGGATTCATCACTGTCCTCTGTGACGATCCATTGATCGAGAGTATTTAAAAATTAACCACTAATTAATGTATGTCTCAAATTCTTAATACTTTAAGAATATACAAAAATTATCTTTATTAATTTCTAAGATAAATCATGGTAACATAAATATGATTGGAATGAAAAAGCCCTTTATTGATAGTAAAAAAATTACAAGTATAAGTCTAAGCTCTGAAATTATATAATGTGTCAGCCAACAATTGACTTTTAGGGTACAAATCTAACAACTCTCACTTGACCTAAAGTCAATTGGCTATATACCTAAGATCCATCTTTTTAAGGTGAGCTTCAATCTTTTGCTGGCTGAGAGGCTTGGTCAGAGGGTCTGCCATATTCAGCATGGAGTTGACTCTCTGTACCTCGATGAACTTCTTCCTGAGGTATTCGCATATGATGTAAAACTGCCGCTCTATGTATTTGGACTTTGATGAGACCTGGACTCCTTAGCAAGGGCTATGGTGCCATTATTGTCGCAATGCAGTGCAATGACATCTGATGGCATCACACCCAGCTCCACAATGAACTTTTTGAATCAAAAGGCTTCCTTAATTAGCAGCTTCAAAGGTGGTGATATACTCGACTTTCATGATCGAATCTATAATGATCGGCTGCTTGAAACTCTTCCAGCTAATCGTGAAAGAATTATGCCCTATAAGCTAATCGCACATGGGATGCGATAGGATGTATTTTATAATTTATCTTTCAAACTCATATAATTGATATTTATTTTAATAAAATAGATATTTTTGATTCATTATATGCTGCATCTTGTTGTTCTTAAGATTATAATGAACCCCATAGGTCCGGACAATAATTTTAGGATCGTGATGAGATCACGTCAGTAAAATCTAAATCTTTGATAGCCCTAACCTAAAATATTTATAGTCATTAGAATATTGAGTCAAAGATCAATGATACCGGTAAGACTGACATGTCCTATGTATACTCAGAAATGAGGATGGTTGATCTCACAACCACTTATGTGATGACACAAATATAAGGATATGGGTGCTCATTAGAAAATGAGTTCACTAAATTAACCTATTAGAGAATATCAGATGGAGTCTTATTTATATGTTAACTAATGATTTTCTAGTGGGAGTTGTGTAAGTGATCCTTAGATCTGAGGTCACCATGGTACCTTGTGTACATGGATCCATATTTTGATTCACTACCTAGCTTGATTCTTTGATCCTTATGTGGAGTGTTCTGGATATGGTGAAGTATGCATGAAGTTGTGAGTGATCAATTAGGGATCAGTCACTCCTAATAAGGAGAGTGAATATCCTATGTGATCTCATAGGATGATGATTTTGGAAGTCTTTGGCCAAAGCAGGATGATAATTAGAAAAAAAATTTTAATTCATCATTAATTGAATCATCACTTTCATATTGAGATACATAAAGATAAGTGATTAGGTTTGACATATTTTCATGCCCACAGCTTATCTAAAAAGTTGTTTGACTGAAAGATTGAATAACACAAAAACTTACCACTGAAAGATATTTTGATAATTTTTCACCAAAATTCTAAATCTTTTGGATAGTTATGACATATTGCTAGATGTCAATCTTGACTTGTGGTTTGTCAGAATTGAAAGAATTTAATTTAAAATCAGTTTGAAAGAGTTCAAGTTGATTAGGACTCTTCGGGTGATCTAATCTCATCGGGTTAGGATTATATGAAAAGTCTTGATCCACTGCTGGCTAGATTTGAAACGCAATGGGTCACACACTTTGAGATTTGACTTTAGTCTAATCTAATTAGAGTTTAATATAAATTTTATGAGTTAATTTGATATGCTAGTATATTGTATTAACCCAAGTTTCTAAATTGGTTTAGATCAAAGTGTTTGAGCTAACCTAGACCAGTTGGCTTTAACCTAATGGGATTGGATCAATTGGATTGGATCTTTATCCAACTTGATAGAATTTCAAGTAGAGAAGGAGTCTTCTACACCCACAAGAATCCATGGCAAAAATAAATGCCGCCCCCTTTATTTTAGGCATGTGAAAGAAAGAGTCCTTCTTAATGAGGACTCTTAATTTTCTACGCATTACCTTAAATTCCCGATCAGAAATTCTATATTTTGATGCCAAAATTTATTGAATTTTTTATGACACATAGAAGACTAAGAGTCTTTCTACTTCAAGTATTTGGATCATCAAAAATTTATTTGGATGTGGAAAGTTGGAGCACCAAAGGTTGGCGCCCCTTCATCCCATGTGACATCCCCTGGTCCCCTATTTATAAGGAATGCCTCACATGGCTTATAGTGGTGATTTTTGGGTGAAATCAAAAAAAAAGATGTGATAAATATAAAAAAAATTTAAAAAATTTTTGAGAAAAAAAAAATTGAGTGGCAAAAGTTGCTACAAGGGTGGTGAGATTTTCAGTAAGTGTTGCTTGAGTGCCTTAGGATTTAGTTTTTTCATATGTTGAAGTCAAAAATTAAATTTAATTATATAATATCTAAAGAGTATCTTCTTGATATCATTCTAATAGTGAGATCAAAAGTAACTAGGCTTTGGTGTGATCGTGACGTAAGTTTGAAGCCATAATATTCTTAAGAAGATAAGGCTGCAGAAGCGCACTGATTGGGAAGGACTTTAGCTAGCTTCTGTATGGATCACCATTGGAGGACTTCTACCTTGAAATCTTATGAAAATATTAATATGCTATTTTTTTATATTGATTAAAGTATAATTTTCTATCTCTTTGCATGCTTGAATTTGCTTTGATTGTGATTGACAAAGTGATTCTAGTGTTTTGGGTTCAGTTTAATAGTTTTATTTGATAAAACTATTGATTTGCTTATTTTAAATTTTTAAAAATTATTTTTTGCTATGTGGTCAGAACCCAATAGTGGTATCAGAGCCACCTTTGTCTGATTTGATCAAACAAGTGCTGTAGTAGTGCATAGAATCATTCTTGTGCATATCTTACTAAAAAATTTTACATTGATTTATAGCATCAATCCTTTAAACTCAAAAATTATTTTTAACTTTATATATGCCATGATATTTAATTTTAGTTATTAAATTATTAATTTATAATAATTTTGAAATTTGTATTATCATAGTTGTATGATGCTCAAATTGATGCATTGTTAAGGGTGTAAAGCATGCCTAATGTGATTAGGGTTTGCTATTTTTTTTCTTCAATATGCTTGACATATGTTTTGATATTCATTGCACCCTTATATGATTTTAGCATGTCATATGATTGCTATTTAGAATAGTAAAAGCATGTCAAGTTACATAATTTGTAGTGTATATTTTATGTGGTTGTAGTTAGGATGTGCGAGACCAGTTTAAAGTTTCTCTCAAATTATATTAAGTTGTAATGTCGGATTTACTTTTTAATCAAAAGTCGAATTCTTAAGATCAATTGGTGTCAAAAAAGTGTGATAGATAATTTTTTAATTAGGTCCGTATGCTGCCTGACCAACTCTGTTGGTGTCTAGAAAAGCTACGGGGAGCCTCCCACCTACTTATCTAGTCAATTTGGTCTTGTTGATTTTTGAATTTAGATTGATTAGTGATGTAGATATTACCAGGGCCTTCCTTCAAACTTGATCGATAGAGTATGTCAAGATCTTAGTGAGCTTTTTTGCTATCCACAAAGCTTACTATAGAAATTGACATGATGTTGATCAAGTGCATATTGATGCTTATGGCATATTTGAATGGTGTTGTTTTGTTGTGCTATCTACAAGGGCAGCATCGTTTAAGTATGACCATATAGGATTAAAGGGTCAACTTAACTAGAACACTATAGTTTGTTATGCTATCCACAAGACTATATGTGATCTAGAGGCTAGAGTGAATGATGTTGAGAATTATAAAGGTACAATTAGTAAAGAGTTACCTACTCTTAAACTCATGAATACTTGTTGTACTATCCATAAGGTATTTGTGAGGAATAAAAATCTCAATCCCACTAAGAAATATTAGAATATTTTTCGATTTTCATACTTGAAGGCTATGAAGTTTGATAAAATAGTGAGAGACACAATTAGATAAAGTCCTAGTCTAGTTGTGCATGTCATCATGATTATCTACTTATATTATGTTTTTGTTGTTTAAATTAACTACACACATGGCATCTTCACTTTCACTTAGAAGTATTCTAGATGTAAACAAGTTGACTGGACCTAACTATGTCGACTGGTTAAAAAATTTGAGAATTATTCTTACTCAGAAAAAAGTCTCCTATATTCTGGATACACCTGCTCTGGATTCTCTTGGGGAAGATATTTTCAAGGAGGATAGGGCCGCATACAAAATATGAAAAGATGATAGCGTGACTGTCAAATGTATCATGCTTGTCTCCATGAGCAATGAGCTCCAGAGGCAGCATGACGATATGGAGTTTTCTCTATTTTCCTTAATCTTAAGGAGCTATATAGGGAACAAAGTCAAACTGCTCGATATGAGATTTCGAATAGTTATTCCGTGCCTGTATGACTGAAGGTTCTTTCATACAAATACATGTCCTAAAGATGATTGATTTGATCACTCATTGGGATAACTAGATTTTGCCATGGATGGTGAACTAAGCCAGAATTTGATCCTGCAGTCTCTCTTGGATTTTTTTTCTTAGTTTATCATTAATTATCACATGAACAAATTAAACATCAGCTTGCTAAAACTACTGAACATGTTGAAAACAGCAGAGAGCCATTTCAAAGGTAAAAAAATTCAGATCCTTCATGTTGATAAGATTAGCAAGAAGAAGGCAAAGAAGGGTTCTAAGAAAAAGATGAACCCTAAGGTAGCATCTCTAAGAAGAAGGTGAAGAAAGTCTCCGTCAAAGGTACTTGTTATCACTATGGCAAGGAGGCCACTGGAAGAGAAATTGTAAGGAGTACCTTGCAACTGTGAAATCGGCAAGCGTTGTTAAAGGTTTGTATATGATACAAGCTAATTTATCATTAAGTACTTTATTTTTAGATTCTTGAGTATTGGATACCATCTGTGCTCACACCTTTGCAAATCGTTACAGGATCTATAGAAAATAAGGAATCTGAATAAAGATAACTTCGAATTTTCGGTGCTAGTGGAGAGTCCATTTAGATCGATGCCATAGGAACTAGGGTTTTGAAGTTACTTTTGGATAGAATTTTAGAACGGAAGATCTGTTATTATATTTAAATATTGTTAGAAATATTATTTTTGTACCATTATTATTGGAATAAAGTTTTGAAATAATTGTAAAGAATAATAGTTGTTCATATATTTTTCTAATGAATATTATGAAAGTGCTTTTATTGATAATAGTCTTATGTTTCTTTCACTTAATGATAATGTACTTCATGTTGATAATATGAAGAAAAGAAAGAGAGAAGATATGAATGTCACATATCTCTGACACTACCAACTTGCCATATAAATGAGTCAAGGATTAACAAGTTATACAAAGATAATTTTTTTGATTCTTATGATTATGAATCATATGAAATTGTGAATCTTGCCTCATGAAAAAAATGATCAAGACTCCATTTATTGAACATGGAGATAGGATGAGTGACATTTTGGACCTTGTACATATTGATGTATGTGTCCAATATCGACTCAAGCCAGAGGTGGATACTCTTACTTCATCACGTTTACTGATGATAGGTCAAGATTTGGATATATGTATTTAATAAAATAAAATTCAAACCTTTGATAAATTTAAAGAGTATCAAAGAATGGTCGAAAAATAAACTAGTAAAAGTATTAAAACTCTTCGATCAGATCGAGGAGGAGAATACTTATCCAGTGAGTTTCTCGATTATTAAAACAAAATAAAATACTCTCTCAATGGACACTTTCTTATACTCCAATTAAATAGAATTGCGAAAAAGAAAAATTACATCTTATTAGATATGGTGCGGTCCATGATGTGTTTCACAGATCTTTCATTATTTTTTTGGAGATACACCCTCGAAGCTGTAGTATATATTTTAAATAAAGTACCTTCAAAAATTATTTCTAGCACTCTATATAAAATATGAAAAGGTAAAAGACCCAATCTTAAGCATCTTAAGATTTGAGGTTGCCCGGCTTATGTGAAAAATATTGATGGACATAAGCTGGATGCTAGATCAGAAAAATACAGATTTGTAGGTTATCTCAAGGAGAGTATAGGATACTACTTCTATAATCCTACTCAATAAAAGGTGTTTGTTGGTAGGCATGTCATTTTCTTAGAGAAAGAGTTTATCCAAGAAGGAGGCAGTAGGAGGTCTATTGAACTTGAGGAAGTTCAAAACCTACAACTCATCCAAGATTCACCAAATAGTTTTCAACCAGATGTGCCCATTATTGAGGCACAATCACTACACACACCTCCTCTTCGAAGGTCAAGTAGAGTGCATAGTGTACCACTCAGATATGAGTTTGTCATTGAAAATGACAACACAACCCACATCATTGAGAATGATGATCCTATGATCTATTCAGAAGCTGCCATGAGTAGTGACTTTGATAAATGGCTAAATACATGAATCTGAAAGAGACTCCATGTATGCTAATCAAGTATGAAATTTGGTTGATGCGCCTGAGGGTATGACCCCAATAGGCTGCAAATAGTTCTTCAAAAAAAAATTGAAATAGATGGCCAGGTAGAGACCTATAAGGTCAGGCTTGTGGCAAAAGATTTTAGATAAAAATAAGGTGTTGATTATGAAGAAACTTTCACCGGTAGCCATGCTCAAGTCTATTCGGATAATTCTTGCTATTGTAGCATACCATGACTATGAGATCTGACAGATGAATGTCAAGATTGCCTTTCTCAATGAAAATATTGAGGAAGAAATCTATATGACTCAGTCAGAGGGATTTGTCTCAAGTGAGAGAGCAAATCAGGTATGCAAGCTGAATAGATCCATATATAGATTGAAATAAGCATTGAGAAGCTAGAACATCTGTTTTGATGAGACAGTCAAATCGTTTGACTTTATCAAAAATATGGATGAACCTTGTGTATACTAGAAGACTAGTGGGAGTGCTATTATCTTCTTAGTCTTATATGTAGATGATATACTGCTCATTGGGAATGATATCTCGATGTTGTAATTAGTCAAAACTTGGCTATTACAAAAGTTTTCCATGAAAGACTTGGGTGAGGCAACCTATATACTTGGTATTAAGATCTATAAGAATAGATCGAATAGGATGCTAGGCTTGTCCCATTTAGGTACATTGATCTTATGTTGAAGAGGTTCAATATGGAGAAAAGTAAAAGAGGTTACTTGCTCATTGGTCATGGCGTATAACTCTCTAAGAAGATGTTTCCTAAGACACCTGAAGAGAGAAATAAAATGAGTTCTATTCTTTATGCTTTGACTGTAGAATCAATAATGTATGCTATGTTATGTACCAAATCTGATATTGCTTATGCCTTGGGCATTGTAAGCAGATTTCAGGCTGATCTTGGGGAGGATCATTGAAAAGCTGTGAAAAACATACTTAAGTACTTAAGAAGGACTAGAAATATTTTTTCTGATATATGGTGGATTTGATTTAAAACTGAATGGTTATACCGATTCTAGTTTTCAATCTGATCTGGATAATAGCAAATCGATATCTGTATATATGTTCATCTTGTATGGTGGTGTAGAAGTTAAAAAAGTTTCAAACAATAAACTGTTGCTGACTCGATCACTGAGGCAAGTATATTACTGCAAGTGAGGCTGCTAAGGAGGCCGTCTGGATGAAAAAATTTATCACAGAGTTGGGTGTAGTTCCAGTGCCCTTTATTATGATAATACTGGGGCAGTTGCTCAAGCTAAAGAATCAAGATCTCATCATAAATTCAAGCACATCCTAAGATGGTTCCACCTCGTTTGAAAGATTGTCGTAAGACGTAATATGATCATGAAGCAAGTTGACACCAAGAACAATATAGCAGATCCATTCACTAAGACCTTGTCAATGCAGCAGTTTGACTGCCATCTTGATAGCATGGGCATCAAGTATAGGGGTGATTGACTTTAGTGCAAGTGGGAGATTGAAAGAATTATGTCCTACAAGCTAATCGTATATGGGATGCGATAGGGTGTATTTTGTAATTTATCCTCCAAACTCATGTAATTGATATTTATTTTAATAAAATAGATATTTTTGATTCATTATATGCTGCATCTTGTTGTTCTTAAGATTATAATGAACCCCATAGGTTCGGACAATGGTTTTAAGACTGTGATAAATCACGCCAGTGAGACCTAAATCCTTGATAGCTCTAATCTAAAATATTTTTAGTCATTGGTATATTGAGTCGGGGATCAATGATACCGGAAAGACTGGCATGTTTTATGTATGCTCAGAAATGAGGGTGGTTGATCTCGCAACCACTTGTGTGGTGACACAAATACAAGGATATGGGTGCTCATTAGAGAATGAGTTCACTGAATTGACCTATGAAAGAATATCAGATGAAGTCTTATTTATATGTCAACTGATGATTCTCTAATAGAAATTTTGTAAGTGATCTTTAGACCTGAGGTCATCATGGTACCTTGTGTACATGAATCTATATTTTGGTTCACTACCTAGCTTGATTCCTTAATCCTTATGTAGGGTGTTTTGAATATGGTGAAGTATGCATGGAGATTGTGAGCGATCAATAAGGAATCAGTCACTCCTAATAAGGAGAGCAAACATCCTATGTGATCTCATAGGATGATGATTCTGAAAGTCTTTGGCCAAAGCAGGATGATAATTAGAAAAAGATTTTTAATGTATCATCAATTGAATCATCACCTTCAAATTGAGATACATAAAGATAAGTGATTAGATTTGATATATTTCTATGCCCATAGTTCATCTGAAATATTGTTTGACTGAAAGATTGAATTACATGGAAACCTATCACTGAAGGATATTTTGATAATTTTTTATCAAAATTTTAAATTTTTTGAATAGTCATGACATATTGTTAGATGTTAATCTTGACTTGTGAACTTATCAAAATTAAAAAAATTTAATTTTGAAATTAATTTAAAACAGTCCAAGTTGATTGGGACTCTTCGGGTGACCTAATCTCATCAGATTAGGATTACGTCAAAAGTCTTGATCCACTACTGGCTAGATTTGAAATCTAATGGATTACATATTTTGTGATTTGGCTTTAGTCTGATCTAATTAGAGTTTAATATAAATTTTATGGGTTAATTTGATATGCTAGCATATTGTATTAACCCAAGTTTTCAAATTAGTTTAGATCAAAGTGTTTGAGCTAACCTTGACCAGATGGCTTTGACCTAATGGGATTGGATCAATTTGGATTGGATCCTTATCCAACATGAAAGAGTTTCAAGTGGAGGAGTCTTCTGCACCCATAAGAACCCACAGTAAAAATAAATGCCGCCCCTTTTATTTTAGGCATGTGAAAGGAAGAGTCCTTCTTAATGAGGACTCTTAATTTTTTACACGTTATCTTAAATTTTTGATCAGAAATCCTATGTTTTGATGCCAAAATTTATTAAATTTTTTATGACATATAGAAGACTAAGAGTCCTTCTACTTCAAGTAATTAGATCATGAAAGATTTACTCGACAAATTTATTTGATGCATGGGAAGTTGGAGCGCCAAAGGTTGGCTCCCTTTCATCCCATGTGACATCCCCTAGTCCCCTATTTATAGGAGACACCCCACATGACTTCTAGTGGTGATGTTTGGCTGAAACCAAGAAGAGAGATGTGGTAAATATAAAAAAAAAATTGAAAAAATTTTGAGGAAAAAAAGAATTTTGAGTGGCAAAATTTGCTACAAGGGTGGTGAGATTTTTAGCAAGTGTTGCTTGAGTGCCCTTGAATTTGATTTTTTCATGTGTTGGAGCCAAAAATTAAATCTTAGATTGTATGACATCTAAAGAGTATCTTCTTGGTATCATTTTGATAGTGAGATCAAAAGCAACTAGACTTTGGTGCGATTGTGATGCAAGTTCGAAGTCGGTAGTATTTTTGAGAAGATAAGGCTGCGACAACACACCGATTGGGAAGAACTTTGGCTAACTTCTATGTGGATCACCGTTGGAGGACTTCTACCTTGGGGTCTTATGAAAAACACCAATGTATATTTTTTTTGTATTGGTTAAAGTATAATTTTCTATCTCTTTGCATGCTTGAATTTGCTTTGATTGTGATTAGCAAAGTGATTCTAGGGTTTTGGGTTCGGCTCGATAGTTTTATTTGACAATGCTATTGATTTACTTATTTTAAATTTTTGAAAATTATTTTTTGCTACGTGGTTGTAATCTAACAAACCACACCATTAGTGCACAAGAAGATACACTCTGATGTAGACTTTCTATCATTGACATCAGCCATGAAGTCTGAATCGGTGTATCCCTTAACTTTCAGCTCCGATCCTCCACCAAAGACCAACATCAAATCCTTTTTTTAAGTACTTAAAGATATTTTTTATAGCAATCCAATATTTTTCATCTAGATTCATATATTTGCTCGTGACACTCACGGCAAGTGATATATCAGGACATGTACATAACATGACATGTATGAGACTTCCTATTGTCAAAGCATAAAGGATCTTGTTCATGCATTGGATCTCCTTAGGTGTATCAGGGCACATTTTTTTGGAAAGATGAATGCCATATCTAAGGAGCAAAAGACCCCTCTTATAGTTTTTATACTGAACCTCTTCAGCACCTCCTCAATGTACATTCGCTGTGATAGTCTTATCATTCTCTTAGACTCTCTCTATAGATCTTTATACCAAGAATGTAGGAAGCTTCTCCTAGATCTTTCATAGCGAACTCTTTCGATAACCATACTTTGATCGATGTCAGCATAAAAATATCATTTTCGATCAAGAGGATGTCATCTACGTATAATACGAGAAATGTGACAGCATTCTCACTGACCTTGTTGTACACACACAGCTCCTCATTTTGATGAAATCAAACATTTTGATTACATCATTGAAGTGAGTGTTCCAACTCTGAAATGCCTACTTGAGTCCATATATGGACCTTTGTAGCTTACAAACCTTGTGATCACTATCACTGGATGTGAAATCCAAAAGCTACTCCATATAGATATCTTCCTTAAGATATTTATTTAGAAAGATAGTTTTCACATCCATCTATCAAATTTTATAATCATGAAAGGCTGCTATGGCAAGCAAAGTACGGATGGATTTCAGCATGGCCACGGGTGAAAAAATTTCATGATAGTCAATGCCTTCATGTTGACTATAATCTTTCGCAACTAGTCTTACCTTATAGGTCTCTACTTTACCATCCGATCTAATTTTTCTTTTATAAATCTATTTACACCCAATAGGTACAATACCTTCAGGTGGATCTACTAAGGACTGAACTTGATTGGAATGCATAGAGTTAATTTCTGACTTCATCACTTTCATCCATTTTTCGGAGTCTATATCTAACATTACCTCATCGTAGATCTTGAGATCATTCCTAATATCCTTATCTTCCACAAGGAATGCTTCTTCTTGAAGGAACCAGATCTAGGATTTCAGGATTAGATTTTAAATTTTTTTCAAGATCAGGCAGCGGAAGACTAAAATAAATCAAAATTTATCTTATAAAATTAGAGAATCCCTAGATCTAAGATTCTATTACATGATTATTATATGATATTAAATCAAAAATTAAAATATAAAGAGCAAGAACTACATGTTGATCATATCAACATGTTTCTATATTACATCTAATGTATGTAAAATATAATAGATCATATCTATTACCTTGAAAGTTAGACATTCTAACTTTACTGATCCGGACTTGAGGATGATGTTGCAAGCCGCACACACATCCGGCCTCTAGGAGTCATCCACACGAGCCTACGAATCATGATCAGAAGTCCTGATCTAGAAAATCAGCACAGTATGCTAGTACTGTGCTGATCCTTCTTCGATGGTCGATCAGATGCTTTCTTCTTTTTGATTTGAACTCTTCCAAATATGAAAAGTAGGAGGAGTTTTAGATATGAGATACTTTCAGAAAACTCATAGATGGAGGAAGGAAAGAGGTAAACTTAGTAACCCTAGAAGAAGACCCTCTTCTTCTTCTCTTTTCTCTCACCTAGACACTTAGTTTTGTATCTATTATATCTCCATGCTCTAACATTCTTTCTTCCTAATTTTCATATTCCCCAAAGGTCTCTTAATTCTCTATAATTTACAAAAATTTTAAGAAGAAATTTATCTTAAATAATGAGATATGAAGAATCCTTGTCTAGGTCAAATACTTAGTCAAGGAAAATCCAAACAGGTCAAGATAAGTGGTGCCCAACTCTTGGGTGCCTCCTCTTTCTTTTTCTATCATGGACCACCAGCAAAGGGTATACAATATGTGCCATAAAAATCATAAAAATTTTAAAAAAAATTTGAGTAAAATCAGAGCCATAAGGAATGAGTTTTGATTTCCTAAAATTCTATCTCATAGAATTTGAAATCCAAACTAATTCCTACTTTGACTTGGTCCACAACCACATTCCATGTAAGAGAGAAAGAGTGAAAAGCTTTGGGCATGTGTGAAGACCTGGGAGAGAAGGTTTTGTTGCACAAAATAAGAGAGAGTGGGCATGGGGGGCTAAGGTGGCGCAAGGTGGAATCCTAGTCTTACTAGGATTCAATCTATGACTTGTTCAAATTTGGTTTCTCAAACCAAATCAAACCAAAACCAAATCAACCCAATTAAAATAGGTCTTAATCTAATTAAAAATTTAATTTAATTAGATTAAATTAGATTTAAATCTGATTTAATTTTTAATCAAATTAAAAATTAGATTGACCCAAGTCCTAATTAAACTAGGACTAGTTTTTTCTTATACTTGGCTTATCCAATAAACTAATTGGACTTGATCTAATCAAGTCCAAACCAAATCTAATTAAATCATAATTAATTAGACTTAATCTCAGCCTATTAACTTAATCAAATTAAGTCAATTAATAATCGAATTGCTAATTGATCCTCCTGTAACACTTGCACTAGGTTAAATGTCAATCGTATTGATCGTTTAACCCTAGAATGATTCTTAATCATTGATCAACCATCTAATTGGATCATGAACTCTAATGTGTGTGACCTCATAGGTCCAAACCTAAGCTGATAGCATAGGAATAAATTTTTATACCAATCGAAGTGACCATCTAGCAATGGTACCCGACGGTCGGATAGATCGAATGTGTAGAATAACATCCTTAGAACCCATGCGGATATAGTTTCCATATAATTCATCCCCTTGACCAAAATGCTCATAGGATACCTCAGAGTTCAACTGTCAACTCTGATCAGGTTATCCACATTATATTTTAAAATATCAATTCCATTTGATGGATTATCCTGGCCAAGATTTTGCTAAATTGAAATACAGCGACTCATTCTTCTCCAACTCTTGGAGTGGTTAATCCCATCTTGATCATATTCCAACTTCGCAAGACTTGACTGTGCCCAGAAGCCTTCCATCACTGAATTAAAAATTTAATTAGTCCAGTACCAAAGCATAGTGAGTTGCTTGCAAGTCACTGAGGTGATCTCAAGTCTAAAGAACACTTATACCTATATCCCATCAGAGACATTCTCGACAGCAGAATGCTGAAGAGTTGGTCACGTTCAATGATGATGTATCCTTACATCTCACCTGTATGCCATACCAGTATCTCTACATTCTTTGGTTAAGAGGACAACCAACCCATATGGCCTACAGCGACCTATGCTCGATAGAAGCTGTCGTCCTTGTTAACAGCCTATCATTTGGTCGTGAACAGTTTTAAGGACTAATCGATAAATCCTTTCTTTATCGAACCTAAATAGTCCTAAGGACTTCATCACAATAATGGAGTTCATTAAAAGATAAAAATTTATGATAAAAATATCAAAAATATATTTTATTTATTAATAAATCAATTATAATACAAGGTTGCTCAACCGTCAACAGATTGATAATTGACTTTTGAGACATATTTTTCAACAACTCTCACTTGTCCTAAAGCCACTCGGCATAGTATCTAATACCCATCTTTAACTTGTGATTGTCGAACTCCTTTATTATCAGGGCTTTAGTGAAGGGGTCGGTCAGGTTCTCCTTTCCATCGATCTTCTGAAGGTCGACGTCACCTCGATCTACGATCTTCCAGACCAGATGGAAGCGGTGCAAAGTGTGCTTCATCCACTGGTGTGCTTTGATTTCCTTCGTCTGAGCTATGGCACCAGTGTTGTCGCAGTAGAGCAGGACCGGACCATCGAGGGAGAGTGCTACTCCGAGCTCGGTGATGAATTTCTTCAGCCACATAGCTTCCTTTGCGGTATCCGATGCTGCGATGCACTCCATCTCACAAACAGAGTCTATCATAGTACACTGCTTGAAACTGTTCTAGCAGATGGCTCCACTATTCAGAGTAAAGATATAACCCGACACGCTTCTGCTATCATCATGGTCAAATTGAAAGCTAGAGTCTGTGAACCCCACAAGTTTCAGATCTGATTCATCATAAACCAACCATTAGTCCTTAGTATTTCTCAAATACTTAAGGATGGCTTTAACCACTTTTCAGTGATTTTCTCTAGGATTAGATTGGTATCTACTCACTATTCTTAGTGAGTATGCCACATCTGGCCTTGTATATGTCATGGTGTATATGATAGATCTTATGACCGAAGCATATGGGATTCTACTCATACACTCTCTCTCTTCAGGAGTTGTTGGACAATCCTTCTTAGAGAGAAATTTTATGACCTATTGGTAGATAGCCCTTCTTGAAATTCTCCATGCTGAATCTCTTCAGCACAGTGTCTATGTACGTAGACTGGGATAACCCAAGTATCCTTTTAGATCTATCCCTATAGATCTTTATCCTTAGGATGTAGGATGCTTCACCCAAGTCCTTCATGGAGAACTACGATGACAACCAAACTTTTATTCCCTATAGTGCAGGGATGTCATTCTCAATTAAGAGAATGTCATCCACGTACAAGATAAGGAATACCACAACTGGACTATTTATCCATTTATAGAAGCAGGACTCTTCTCCATTCTTAACGAAGCCATCCGTTTTGATCACCTTATCAAAATGCATGTTCCAACTTCGAGAAGCTTGCTTCAATCCATAAATGGATCTCTGAAGCTTGCACACCTTGGACTCATCTGTGGATGTAAATCCTTCAGGTTGTATCATATACACCTCTTCGGTTAGCTATCCATTCAGGAAAGTTGTCTTTACATCTATCTATTAGATCTCATAATCCAGATGGGCAGCTATTGCAAGCATTATCTGAATGAATTTGAGCATTGCCACAGGGGAGAACGTCTGATTATAGTCAATACCATAATGTTGATGATATCCCTTGGCAACCAGACGGGCTTTATAGGTCTCCACCTTTTCGTCTGCGTCCCTCTTCCTTTTGAAGACCCATTTACACCCAATGGATTTAACCCCTTCAGGTGGGTCAACCAATATCCATACATCATTGACCTTAAGGTTGATGAACACCTTTTGTTCATCAGCATGGTAGAAAAAGTATCCTTTGGTCTCTTTGGGGTACCCTATGAATGTGTATTTGTCAGACTTAGGTCCAAGTTTATCTGTAACTAACTGTTTGACATAGCCCGGACATCCCCAGATCCTAAGGTGTGAAAGTGCTGGCTTATGTCCTGTCCATATCTCATATGGAGTCTTAATTACAGACTTATTTGAAATCTTATTTAACAGATAATAGGCCGATTCGAGTGCATATCCCCAGAAAGATATCGGCAAGCTGGCAAAATCCATCATGGATCGGACCATGTCTAACAGAGTCTGATTTTTTCTTTCAGATACACTATTATGCTGTGGTGTTTCTGGAGGAGTCCATTAAGAGAGAATCACATTCTCTTCTAGATATGTGAGAAACTCACCAGAAAGGTATTCCCTCCTCGGTTAGATCGAAGAGTTTCAATACTCTTCTCAATTTATTTTTCTACTTCACTTCAAAATCGTTTGAACATTTCAAATGAATCCGACTTATGTTTCATCAGATAGACATATCCATATCTGGATAGATCATCTGTGAAAGTGATGAAGTAGAAATATCCACCTCTAGTACTTGTGCTCATGGGCCCACATACATCAGTATGTACTAGGCCCAAGAGCTCAGTAGCTCTCTCACTTTTTTCAGTAAAAGGTGACTTGATTATTTTACCAAGAAGACAGGACTCAAAGGTTGGAAGTGATTCACATTCACTGACTTCAAGGATTCTCTCTTGAGTCAACCTATTTATCTTGTTCTTATTTATATGACCTAGCCTATAGTGCCATAAGTAGATATCTGATACACTATCTAATCTAGAGTGCTTGCCAGTAGAATAGACTACGTTAACAGGTTGTGATAACATATGCACACCATTGTTCAAATGTCTACAAAAAATAGTAACACCATTCATAATGATATTATAAACTTGTTTCTTTATTGAAATTTCATAAACATTTTTGACCAGAAAGCCTACAGAAATAACATTTAAAAAAAAATTGGGATAGAAATGACAATCATTAAGAACAACGGTATGAAACTCAAATACAAGTTTCAAGATTCCTAATACTAGAACTGGAACTGATCTTCCATCTCTAATATTCAGAAACCTCTCATCTTGCTTGAATCTCCTACTGATCTGTAACCCCTGCAACCAATTGCAAATATGGTAAGGGCTACCAGTATCCAATATGCAGTCAGTAATATCACAAATAGAGAAATTGCAAGGAGTTATCATATAAATACCTTGTCCAACAACAGCTTACTTCTTTCTCTGCCTATTCGGGTCTAGGGAGGCAATGTATTAAGGATAGTTCCTCTTCTAGTGCCCCCGCTTCTTATAAAAGAAGCATTCAATTTGACTCTTATTAGGCTTGATCTTTCTGGTCTGGTCCTGCACTATGTCCCAGCCTAAACTTGCACCTTCTTCACTTTTTTCTTCTTGTTCTTCTTCCCTTTCTCAAAGGGTCAAGAACCAGAAGATGAATCTCCCACTAGTTTCACCGACTTCTTGTGGAGTTGGTGATCTTTCTCAAAGTTCTGAAGCAACCCCAGTAACCCATGGTAGTTTACTTCAGGCTTTGTCATTCTATAATGAGTGAGGAATGAGAGATAAGACTTGGGCAGCGAGTTCAATATTGCATCTTTCCTAAGCTGCTCATGCAAGGGAAAGCCGAGCTTGCTCAAATGCTCCATCAGCTCGATCATGTATAATACATGATCAGTGACAGAGGCACCATCCCATATTTTGGCATTGAAGATGGCACAACTAGTCTTGTGCCTCTCCATATCATCGGGTGTGCCAAAGGCATCCTCCAACACTTGAAGCATGTCCTTTGGCTGAGCCGTCTCAAATTTATCACTGAACTCGTTGCTCATGGCAGCTAGCATGATGTAGCGCACCATGGTCCGGTCACTGAGCCACTTCTGGTAAGTGTCTCTGACTGTTCCATGAGCATTGACAGCTGGCTCCTTAGGTGTAGGATCCGTTATCACATATAGGATCTGTTCATACTTCAGGACTATCTTCAACTTTTGATACCAGCTACTGAAGTTGGATCCTACCAAATTATCATTGTCCAACAATGATCGGAGCGATAGAAAAGTGGCCATATCTGCACAAAGAAAAACCATAACCTAATTAGTAATTAATTCACTAAACCTAAAGATTTGGACTTTAATCAAAAGATTTCTTCCACTATTTTATTTGAATTGGTAGCCTCTACCTCTAATTCAAGGAATTACCCTAATTTCTTAGTGGGTACTAGAATCCACTTAGACTTCACACAAGCCCAACTTTGGTTGGCCAACCCATGTACATCTAAGGGTAGGTTCATAATCAATTATTTTTTTAAATAATTTTTGGTAATTTTAATTTTGCCCCAGTCCCTAATCAGTAGGATTTGGCCTCCACTGAAAAGGTCTGGTTAGGTCCAACCATTAACATGACCATACTTGGCCTATCTAGCCAATGAATGATTAGGCCCAACTTTGATTGGCTAACCTAACCACCATTTAGAAAGATGCAGTCAAAAAATCATATTATGAATGATAATTCCATCAGCCGATAAGCACCAGGCCTTTGGGCCTCCAATGATTATCCAACTGATGGACCCATTATCATTCACTTAATGGGAGGCTATGATCTAGTTATCATCATAACTATTTCATTTTAAGGACCTAATAATTTTAGAGGATTTAATTGATTTAGAGGAGGAGGTCAGATGAATCAGCTTATCATGATCCTCACACTGGCTTCACCAAGTCAGCTTAAGGGAGACCATTAAAAAGGCTGGTCTAGGAGCACCTAAATCAGTCACACTGATTTACCTAGCTGACATGGGTCAACTCGAATAGTTAAGTGATCCGATCAAAATATAATTTCACCAAGAGGCCAGGTAAGTTCGATCGGTGGGAGGGTCTGCCAAAGCTTGCCTTAGACACCATCACAAATGACCAGATAAGCGGGCCGCCAATTAAAAACCATCGGTCTAGTTTACCTTAGACACCAACTGGTTTAATTAGTTTCGATTAGATCAACCTAACAGTTCATGCTAGACCGCTTAGCCAAGAATCAAGTCCATTTGGTTCTCGTTAAAGACATGAATTTGACCAACTACAACTATTGTAATTGATCTAGAGAATCCTTGACCTAATCTAAGATAACAATTGATTAGATTTAGTCAATTCTCTAATTAAGTCCATCTTTAATCTAACCTTAGCTCTAACCCAATTAATGGACCTAATTCCCACTAACCCATTAACCCAATGTATTATGGTTTGTGTCTTAGGTTCTTCAATTCACAATTCTAGAACCTAATCAAACAACTTCTTAATTCTCAATTAAGTTTTGGACTGAGGGTTGGGGTTTGACTTTTCGAAAATAATTTTCATGTTTGTAAAATATTTTTATAACATGGTTCTACCAACCAAGTTGCATGTTTGATTCATAATCAAAATGTAAGTGAAATAAGCATGAAACTACTTTAGATCTAATCTAAACAGGTTTATATAATTGAAATAATTTCAACTTTAAACTGCGCAAATTTCTCAGACAAATATATGATGGTTCTTTGTGCAAAAATTATTAACAAAGAGATTTTATTTTAGATTTAAATATTTTTTAAATTTAATAAATCATAAATTTAATCTATATCATATCTAATAAATTTATAATTAAAAATAGATCTACACGAACTAGGATAACCTTTGCACTGTAAGGGATAAACCTTACAGCAGGACAACCTACAGTTCGTGATTGATCTAAAAATTTTAATTTTAGATTTAACAATTAGATTATAAATTAGATCTAATTTAAAAAATAATCTAAGTATGTATAAATAATCATGTAATAAATAATCTAGGCTCTGATACCAATTGAAGGAACCAGATCTAGGGTTTCAGGGTTAGATCTTAAAATTTTTCAAGATCAGGCAGTGAAAGACTAAAATAAATTAAAATTTATCTTATAAAATTAGAGAATCCCTAGATCTAAGATCTTATTATATAATTATTACATGATATTAAATCAAAAATTAAAATATAAAGAGCAAGAACTATATGTTGATCATATCACCATGTTTCTATACTACATCGAATGTATGTAAAATATAATAGATTAGATCTATTACCTTGCAAGTTAGACGTTCTAATTTTACTGATCCGAGCTTGAAGATAATGTTGCAAGCCACACATGTGTCCAACCTCTAGGAGTCATCCACATGAGCCCATAAATCACGATCAGAAATCCTGATCTAGGAAATCAGCACAATATGCTAGTACTGTGCTGATCCTTCTTCGATGGTCGATCAGATACCTCCTTCTTCTTGATTTGGACTCTTTCAAAGATGAGAAATAGAAGAAGGAGTTTTAGATGTGAGACACTCTCAGAAAGCTCACAGATGGAGGAAGGGAAGAGGTGAACTCAGCAATCCTAAAAGAAGACCCTCTTCTTCTTCTCTTTGCTCTCACCTAGACACTAAGTTTTGTGTCTATTATATCTCCATGCCCCAACAGTCTTTCTCCCTAATTTTTATATACCCCAAATGTCTCTCAATTCTCTATAATCTACAAAAATTTTAAGAAAAAATTCATTTTAAATAATGAGATATGAAGAATCCTTGTCTAGGTCAAATACCTAGTCAAGAAAAATCCAAACAGGGAAAGACAAGTGGTGTCCAACTCTTGGGTGCCTCCTCCTTCTTTTTCTACCATGGACCACCAGTAAAAGGTGCATAATATGTACCATAAAAGTCATAAAAATTATAGAAAAAATTTGAGTAAAATCGGTACCATAAGGAAAGAGTTTTAGTTTTCTAAAATTCTATTTCATAGAATTTAAAATCTAAACTAATTCCTACTTTGACTTGGTCCACAACCACATTCCATGTAAGAGAGAAAGAGTGGAAAGCTTTGGGCATGTGTGAAGGCATGAGAGAAGGTTTTGTCACACAAAATAAGAGAGAGTGGGCATGGGGGGCTAAGGTGACGCAAGGTGGAATCCTAGTCTTACTAGGATTCAATCTATGACTTGTTCAAATTTGATTTCTCAAACCAAATCAAACCAAAATCAAATCAATCTAATTAAAATAGGTCTTAACCTAATTAAGAATCTAATTTAATCAAATTAAATTAGATTTAAATCTAATTTAATTTTTTAATTGAATTAAAAATTAGGTTGATCCAAGTCCTAATTGAACTAGGACTAGTTTTTCCTTGCACTTGGCTTATCCAATAAATCAATTGGACTTGATCCAATCAAGCTCAAACTAAATCTAATTAAATCATATTCAATTAAACTTAATCTCAGCCTATTGGCTTAATCAAATTAAGCCAATTAGCAATCAAATTGCTAATCAATCCTCTTGCAACACTTGCACTAGATTAAATATCAATCGTATTGATCATTTAACCCTAGAATGATTTTTAATCATTGATCAACCATCCGATTGGATCATGAAATATAATGTGTCTAATCTCATAAGTTCGAATCTAAGTCGGTAGCACAAAAATAAATTTTTTTATCAATCGAAGTGACCATCTAGCAATGATATCCGATGGTCGGATAGGTCGAATGTGTAGAACAACATTCTTAGAACCCATGTGGATATAGTTTCTATATAATTCATTTCATTGATCAAAATGCTCATAGGATATCTCAGAGTTCAACTGTTAACTCGATCAGGTTGTCCACATTGTATTTCAAAATATCAAATCTATCTGATGGATTACCCTGACCAAGATTTTGCTAAATTGAAATACAGTGACTCATTTTTCTCTAACTCTTGGAGTGGTCAATCCCATCTTGATCACACTCTGACTTTGTAAGTACTTGACTGTACCCAGAAGCCTTCCATCACTGAATTAAAAATTTAGTTAGTGCAGTACCAAAGCATAATGAGTTGCTTGCAAGTCACTGAGGCGATTTCAGGTCTAAGGGACACTTATACCTATATCCCATCAGAGACATTCTCGACAACAGAATGCTCTGGAGTTGGTCATATTCAAAGATGATGTACCCTTATATCTCACTTATATGCCATACCAGTGTCTCCACACTCCTTGGTTAAGAGGACAACCAACCCATATGGCCTACAGCAACCTATGCTCGATAGAAGCTGTCGTCCTTATTAATAGCCTATCATTTGGTCGTGAACAGTTTTAAGGACTAATCGATAAATCCTCTCTTTATCAAACCTAAATAGTCCTAAGAACTTCATCACAATAACAGAGTTCATTAGAAGTTGAAAACTTGTGATGAAAATATCAAAAATATATTTTATTTATTAACAAGTCAATTACAATACAAGGTTGCTCAACCGTCAACAGGTTGACGATTGGCTTTTAGGATATATTTTCCAACACTTCTAAATCCTTTGTAAGAATACCTAAGTAGCTTTTAGGAGGATGGGAGATCCTACATGGTCTACGAGATGGAAGAGGTATCACATCTACTGGCTCATTATTGGGTTCAGGTTCTTGGACTCGATGCTCTTCAGAAATTTTCTTTTAAGCTCAATCTTCCTCCCACTGCCTCTATCTTGGATAAACTCTTTTTTCAAGAAGATAGCATGATGGCTCACAATCACATTGTGATCCTCAGGAAGATAGAAGTAGTATCTCATGATTTCTTTTGTTACCTATAAAATGAGTCCTAAAGGATCTAGCCTCTAACTTATCCACCGCTGTCGCTTGACATGGGCCGGACATCTCCAAATCTTGAGGTACTTAAGAGTTGGCTTCTTATCATATCATAACTCATATGGTAAGATAGGAACAGATTTAGAGGGTATCCGATTCAAAAGATGAATCACAGAAAGTAAAGCATGTCCCCAAAAAAAGATGGAAAGGTTTGTGAAGCTCATCATGGATCGGACCATATCTAATAAGGTCTGATTCCTCCTTTCGAATATCCCATTGAGCTGAGGTGTCCCTGGAGGTGAGGTGTCTACTATGAGACTATGCTATTATTTTTGAGATAGATCTAAAATTTTTCAATAAGATATTTTTCTCCTTGATTTAATTGAAGAACCTTTATGAGTTTTTCGATCTATTTTTTTACTTCATGTCTAAATTCTATAAATTTTTTAAAAGCTTCAGACTTTTGGTGTATTAGATACATAAATTCATACCGTGAATAATCATCAGTAAGGGTTATGAAGTAGATATAGCCACCTCTGGCTTGTACATTGAATGGATCACACACGTCAGTGTGTGTCAGGGCTAATATTTTAGTTGCCCTTTCTTATTATCCCACAAAAGGTAGCTTGATCATTTTTTCTTGAAGACATGATTCACAAACTGGATAAGACTTGAAAGTCAATGGTCCGAGAAGACTATCTTTCTCTAGTTTGTTGAGTCTGTCTTCTCCAATATGGCCTAGCCTAAAGTGCCATAAATACTTTTGGCTAATCCTATCTCTAAGTCTCTTAGACCCTATGGCATTCATAATTTACTCATTAATATTGACACTCACATCTGTATGCAAATGATAAAGACCGTCAATCAAAAAAGCATATGCAATAATTTTATTTTTGAAATAAATTAAACACATATCTTTATTGAAATAAAAATTATAGTTGTCCTGTGCCACCACAGAGATAAAAATTAAATCTCTACTAGCTATAGGTACATAATAACAATCTTTCAAAATTAAACTAAGTCCTAATGGTAGTCGTAAAGGGTAGATTCCGACGGCTACAGCAGCAACCCTTGCTTCATTATCGATCCGGAGAGTGATCTTGCCTTCCCTTAGCCCCCTTACTTCTTCAAGATCCTACATAGAAGTGCACAAATGAGCACTTAAACTAGAATCAAGAACCCAACTAGAAGAAGAAAAAATCACTAGATTAGTTTCAATAACGAACAATTTAGATGTACCTTCAGAAGGCCCATCTTTTTTCTTGCTCTTGACCGTCACCAAGTAGGCCAGAAGTTCCTTCTCCAGTGGCCTTCGATGTTGCAATGAAAATACTTTTTCTTGTCATCGGCCTTCTTCAAAACTTGCTTCTTGGACTTGGCCTCGATCTTCTGCTACCTCGCAGGCTTCTTCTTCTTTTTAAAAGAAAACTTTCTTTTGGAGGAAGCCCGCTCCACAGCCAGAACTATGTCCCTTGAACTCTTCAAGGTGTCTTTTGCTGTTACTAACATATTCAATAACTCAGGCCAAGTGCTATCGATTTTATTCATATGATAGTTCATTATGAACTGCCCATATGATTCAGAAAGAGACTGGAGGATCAGATCCACCTATAATTTCTTGTCCATATCATATCGAGTTTCTAAAGCTCCTCTATATCTTTGATCATTGTCAAACAATGATAATTGATAGACTGCCCATCATGCATCTTTGCTCTGAAAATTTTCCAGAAGATATCAAGCGAGCTGTGTGACTCTGCTCACCATACAACTCTTACAGGTGAGTCAGCATCTCTCTGGCAATTCTAATGTCTTCATGCTATCGCTAAAGATCATTGGACATGGATGCCAAAATGTAGCACTTTGTCTTGTTATCTTCATCTATCCATTTTTCAAGTGCGGCTTGTTGATCAGGGGATGGACGAGCAGGTAACACAGAGGCTTCTTGGTCTAGGACATAGGTGAGTTTCTCGGAGTTGAGAATAATTTTCAAATTTCAGAGATAGTCTTTGTAGTTGGTACTGGTCAACCTATTGGTATCGAGGATATGGACCAAGAGATTAGTACTCGACATGGTTATCTACAGAGAGAATAGTTTCTAGTTAGATGTTTGTACTTATAAGTTTGTTTGTTCTAAAAACTTTAAAAATAAACAAGGGCTCCCACTATTTCTTCGAATTTCCCACACTTCTTGGGTGGAGAAATGGAAACCTATACATGATCGATTTCAAATGGATATTGTGGTTTCATTAACCTATACACATCTCACCTAATAGTTATTGGTGAGTACAGACCAATGAGTGGACAACACTTTGTGCATTGCTTCACTAAGCAAGATGCAGTGGGTTTAGTCTCCAAATCCTGTGACCTGACCTAACAGTTATTGGTATATTTTTTAGTTATGTTAGACCCATTGTTCACCAATAAATACAAAGCCATTATTGAGACCCTCATCTAATAGTTATTGGACCTAACCCCATCTCTACCCCGAGATATTAAATATCAATAGAGTGATTGTACCTTCTCGATGCAACCGAACCACTATAACCAGTCGATAATGATCAATGTCAAGAAGGCACCCGCATCTCTAAAATGATGAAAGACCTCTAGACTTAATATTTAGTGAGAAGATTTAGGTTTAGGCCTCTTTTAAATTAGTAGATCTGACTGATTAAATTAGGTCAGCACATCAACATGTCTAACCACCTAGTGGGTATGGGTGAACTCGAGTCAACAAATAACCTAACACGAAACTTAATCTCCCAAGATGGCCAGATAAGTTAAGATGTGTGGAGGTCTCCCTGTTGCTTTCTTTAGACACCAATCAGAATTGGTCAGGTTAGACAATGGAACTAATTAAATAACCACCATCTAAATACTTACCTTAGACACCAAATTGGTCGATTAGAATCGATCAGGTTAACCTATTGAAATGGGCTCGAACTATTGAGCAAAATTCGATCTTGAATCAATCAACTCAAATCAAAATATGAATCAATGCGACCAACTATAACTAAATACAACTTTGAGCCCCTTTGACCTAATCCTAATTAGCCATTGATTAGGTTCAATCAACCGCTCAAAATTGAAAATGGATTGTAGTCTGATCTAATCAATTTGATTCTAATTATAGTCTGATCACTAGACCTAGTTTGTTCAACTCATACCCACATGCAATAATATAATTTTAGATCTAAAAATAATTTTTAGATAATTTTTCATTGCATGCAATTAGTGACTTCTGATTTGAAAACTGTTTCAGATCTAAACCTAATGTCACATATCATATATATGTAGTTTCAGATCTAAATTAAATGTACATAACATATACATTAAATTTTATATCTAAAACTAAATTTACACATATCAAATATATATAAAATTAGATCTAAAATAATAATTAAAATATTTTAAAAATATTTTTTTAAAAATTAGTTCACATCAAATTAGGATAATCTTTTCAATATAGGAGGTAAATCCTATACCAGGATAATTTTATTCTAGTTTGATGTAAACTTTCAATCATTCTAATTTTAGATCTAAATATAAAATTAAACATATCACATATGCTAATTTTTAGATCTAAAAGATTGATTTAATTACTTTGAAAATAGTTTTCAAAATTGATTAGTCTTGTGCTAGGGCAACCTTTGTAATATAGGGGGTAAACCCTATATCAGGACAATCTTATATCAGTACAAGATCGATTTTAAATCATTAAAACTTTTAGATCTAATAAAAAAATTAGTTAATATGTATTTTTAAAAATCAATGGCTCTGATACCAGTATTAGAAAATCAGGTAGGCAGTATGTGTAGATTTCAAAAACTCCTTTTGAATGTAGCGAAAAATAAACGGGTTAAATCTTTTAACCCCACATACATTAGATCATATCTAATCTTACCCAAGTCCAGGAGAAAAACATACATATAATCTAAAATTTAAAAATAAGTATGAGATCGAATCTTAATACCTTAGCATGGGTAGATATTCATCGCTACCGATGATCACAGATTCGTAAATGGTTAAGCCGCACACGTGTCCAACCTCTACGAACATCTATCAAGATCTATCTCGAACTGATCTTCTCATAGTAGATTCTTCTTTTTCAAATAGAATCTCAATCTTAGAACTTAGATCAACTCTTTGATCTAGACTGCAGGATCAACTCCTTGATTTGCAGCCTTCTTCTTCTTCTCCTCATTCTTCACTCTTAAAGAAAAATCACCTCTACCTTTTGGCATGTGGAAAGTGGGATGCCCAACCCTTGGACGTGGAAGAGAAGAGAGGGAGGAGGGGAGATGTGGAGAAGGGAGAGAGAGACTTTTTGTTTCACCAAATTCTTTTTAGAAATCCTAGAGACCTTCTCTTTATATAATCTCTACCTTGACTCATAATAGGAATCCAATTATCTTAAAAAAATACATCCTTATCTCATAAGAATACTCTATCTTTTTAATCTTTTTTTTTTTATAAAATTAGATATAATTGATATATTATCAGTCCCTTTAGGTAGGTACAAGAGGTGCTCCACCTCATATAGGGCAGGTAGTTTGGGGCACCAACGCTTGGCGCCCTCTAGGGGTTTCTTGACATATGGGAGGGGGCGTGGCCCCTCTCTCTGTCCTCCACACCAATCCATAAGAAAGGGATGGGCCCCTCTTGCCATATCCAGGGGATTGGTGTTGGAGTTTTATGATTTCATGTATGCAAAATTTCTCAAAACGAGTATGCAGTAAAGTTTAAAAATTTTTAGATTAAATCTAATTTAATTTAAGCATGCATAAGATCAAATATTCAAACCATAAACAGGATCATTATATGTGAGATAAGATTCAGATATAAAAATTGAATAGAAAAAAATAAATAAAGAACACACCTTGATATGAATCAATCTTCACCGCGAACTGATGATCATGGATGTCTTTCGAAGGACCTTTGTAGCCGCACAAGTGTCTGGCCTATATAGATATCCATATGAGACTCTGATCTGATTAGAAGTCTTTTGATCTCACCAGGATGCTAGCTCCTTTGTAGAGTTACATCTTGATGGTTGAAAATCTTTTTTTCTCTCAAAATACTCTTAGAGAAGAAGAAGAATATAGGAGGATCTTGATCTCTACACTAGAGATTATGAGAAGAATCATTTCTTCTCTTTTCTTCCTAAAATTCATACACAAAATCTCTACAATAGAGATGTAAGAATTTTGTATAATTTTTGGATAAAGAGGAGAGAAGATGCCCATATCCAAATATGGATAAAAGAGAGAGAGATGTACTAACAGAGATGTACTAACAACCAACTCTTAGTTGTTGGTAAGAAAGAAGGGATATCACCAATCTTTTCTCACGCCATGAAGCACCACACCATCCTCTTCTCTCCTTAATTTTTCTCCATGCACAAGTCCCTCCTTTTGTGGTGTCATAACTTGATCTCTATCAAGTCTTACCCATCCATATGCATGGTTTAAATAGGAAGGAGATAGAGTTAGACTTTTGGATAGGAAATAAGACTCCAAATCACTTAGGACTGTAACCCTTTTGATGCCGCCCACCCCATGAATTTTGCACCCAGGTTTCACACAAGAAAAAAAAGATTATCTGAACTTATTACATGCTAAATAAGGGAGAGGGGCATGGGGTATTTAGGTGTCAAAACTGGTTTGGGCATGGGCTTACTTTATTGCATGAAAGGAGGAATTCTAATCCATGTGGGATTCCTCTTTTAGGTGGCTATTTTAAAACTAATAAAACTCCAATAAATCTTAATCATATTAGAACCTAATTAGATCTAAATAGATAAAAATTAAATCTAATTTGGAACCCAAACTATTAAGATTAAATGTCACTTAATTAGAGAAGAAGTTCTAGTCCTTTTAGACCTCACTTGGTGCTTGAGTCAAACTCAATTTAATCTTAATCCAATTAGGATTTGGTGCATCCATGAAAATGAAAATTTTTAGTCCAAATAGGAACTCGTATATCCTAGTCTAATTAGAAGTGAAGTCAAATTCAAATCTTAATTCAAATAGATTCTTCCATGCAATTTAGGTTATCTTATAACCCAATCAGGTTTGATCAAATCAAATCTTTGTCAAATCAAATTAAATTCAATTTAATTAGACTTGATACAAGCCCCATAGCTCAATCAATTTGAGCCACTTAGCAATTTAATTATCAATTAATCCTTCTTTAACTCACTAACTCTTTAGCAAGTTATTTGATTGTAATTTTTGCATTGGATCAATCATCAATCAAATTGATAATCAAATCCTGTCACGATTCATAATTGTAATTCAACCATCTGATCAGTCAAAAATCTCTTTGTGTGAGATCCCATAAGTTCTATTCTGTCTGATAGTAAGATATATTGTAATCTCTATCACAATATCATTGAAACTCTTTTCAATAGATTGAAACTGTTTCAACTTTGCCCACCAAAGATCATCGATCATCAAGATGATGCTCGTGGGTGTCACAATCCACCAGTGATACCTAGTAGTATGTAGTGGCAACTTAGCAGAATAAAAGATGATGAGCCTCTAGATGCAGTTAACGTATGATACAGTCCCTCTATTATGAGTCCTGATAGGATGACCGTTCATGGATAAATCATCAAATCTCATCATCGATTGTATGATAGATTCAATCATCTCGTGTCTATATGTGATTCTATAAAAATCTTTTTCATCAATCACATTGCTATGGTCATAGTCTTAAGGACTTAGTCTCTTAAATTTTATAGGACTACTCCCTTCTACTAGAGTCGATAGATCCCTTCTTGATGTACACTCTACTACTACAGCAGATCAATTATCGCCAACATCTACTACAAGGGCTCATTGAGATCCATATTTATGTATCAATCAAACTTCAGCAGCCTCACTGTGAGTAGTAGTGCCATCTCAGGTCAAAGGATCAGTCATACAACTGCAGCATCAAGAAAGTCACTAACGAGTGAGCAACATCCATGTGACTTCTCGTATTAGTCATGCTCAGTGCTAGTTATTCTCTAACAATCATCTGCACTCTCGCTCCAGTGTCATTACACCACAGACTTGAGACTCATCTGTCCGAAGAAAATGATCTGTATACTGATTTATCCAGATCAATCACCATCCCCATGATGATCCTTTGACCAGGAGCAATTTAGGTATCAACCATCAATGGCACATATCTCAAATTTTCAACTCTTTGAGAATATATGTCATCATCTTGTTAATCCCTTGGATGATTCATGGACATATAAGCATGAATGGTAATATAAATATCCAATAAGCATAAAATTATATCTTAAAAATATGATATGTATCAGCCTGGATTGACTTCTAGGGCATACATCCAATAATCTTCCACTTGCACTAAAGCCAATCTGCCATATACTAAGCCCCATCTTCATAAGACAGGCTTTAGTCTTAGGTTAGCTAAGTGACTTACTAGTGGGTCATCCATATCTCATGTAGAATTTTGCTCTCTGCACCTCTATGTATTTCTACTTGAGGTAGACACATGTTTTACTACTCTATGTGCTTGGATATCTGGTGAGACCTAGGCTCCTTAGCAAGAGCTATGGTGCCATTATCTTTACAGTAAAGTATCACAACATCTGATGGCATGACATCCAATTCTACAACTAATATTAGAATCAGAATGCATTCTATACATCTACAGTGTTCTCAGCTTCCATCGATCGATTACTTAAAACTCTTTCAAGATATCGATACAGGAACACACCCCATGATGTAGACATTCTACCATCAATATCAGACATAAAATCTAAATTGGTGTACCCTCCCACTCTTAACTTTGATCTTTCTCCAAATTAAGAACATATCCTTAGTTCTTCTTAAGCACTTAAAGATATTTTCACAACAATCTAGCAATCTCAGTTTGGATACAACTGATATCTACTCGTAACATTCATAGTATTAACTATATTAGTTCAAGTATATTACTTGGCACACATCTATGTTCAAGAGGATAGTAGACCCCTCTTCAAGATTTCTATGCTGAACTCTTTTAGCATCTACTCTCTATACTTTATCTATAAAAATACAAGCATCCAATTGCATCTATCTCTATAGATCTTTAGGATGCTCGCTTTATGTCTTTTATGAAGAAATCTATATTCAAGCATATTTTAACTGATATCAGTATTAGACACTCCCACTACCCTTTTGAAAATACATAATTTCTCTTTTTTGATCAAATAATTTGATTATATTATTGAAATGAATGTTCCAACTCTAAGAGTATTGTAGACTTTATGATCTCCTATCACAAGAAGTAAAATCCATAAGCTATTTCATACAGAAATCTTCAAAAGATATCTAGTTAGAAAAGTTATTTCACATTTATTTCTTGGAGTCGATGTCTTACATCGCCTTGTTGTAGGTTTTGGGATCATCTTTATGTTCCCCATCTCTTATGAGAAACGATTTTCTCTACATCCTCTGTTAAGCATGCATAAGTACCTTTTGAAAAGATTGGAGATCCTACTTTATATACGAGGTGGAAAAGGAATATATGTCTACTGGCTCATGATGAATAGGTTCTTAAGGTCCCAAGGCTTGCTGCACTTTAGAGACTCTCTTCGAGCTTAACTTTTTCCTACTGCTTCATTTTGATTAAATAATTTTTCAAGAAGGTAGCATGTCGGGTCACAATTACATTATAATCCTTTCAGAAAGTATTATCCCAAACTCTTTTAGGATGAGGTTTATAGACCTATCCTCTAACATATGTATCTGCTGTCCTTAATACAGGCTGGACATCCTTGAATCTTGAAATAATTAAGATTCAATTCTCACTATGCCATATCTCATATGGTGTGGTAGGAACAGGTTTAGAAAGAATCCAATTTCATAAAAATAAAGTATATCTTTAAAGAAACAAAATAAATTAGTGAATTTCATCATGGACTAGACTATATCTTATATAATCCCATGACTCTTTTTATCTCGTAGAGCTGAGATATAGTAAGAGCGGTCCAATATAAAACTATGTCATTTTATGAGATAACCAAGAAATTTTTTTCTTTGATATTGCATCCTTGATCCAATCGAAGTATCTTTAAAAATTTTTGAATTTACTTCTCTATATTACATCTGAATTCTTTGAACCTTTTAAAAGTTTAGATTTGTTTCTTATACACTTACCCATACCATGACTGATCATCGGTAAACGTAACAAAGTAGAGACAACTCCTTGGTTAGCACATCATATGGGCTACGCACATCATATATGTACAAAGATAAGTATCTCAGTGGTCCTTTTCTCTTGTCTCATAAGAGTAGCTCGGTTATATTTTCTTAAAGAGATGATGCACAAACTAGATATGACTCAACAGTCAATAAGCCCAAAGTCCATATTTCTTCAGTTTGTTAATCATTTCTTTTTCAATATGACTTCACTTAAAGTTTCATATATACTTAAATTTTATTTCAATTATGGATCTCTCAGATCTAATGACATTCACTGCTTGCTCAATTAAGTTTGCAGATGATCACTATGTAATTGATAGAGACTATCTATAAGAACTAAATCCAAATGATGATCGCAATGGCCACAGCAGCAACTCTTGCCCTATTGCCAATTCAAGGGTTACTTCTCAGCCCTCTATTTTTTCATCGACTCTATGTAAAATCACTAGAGTCTATAGCTCAACTGGGAGAAAAAAAAATCATAAAGATAGCATTGAGCAATTTTGACATACCTACTTAGGTGTGTCTTTGTTTCTTTAGGCTCTCCAGATATTTATCTCTGAACTCTTTCAAAGTTTCTTTGTTATCAACACTTTGATCAATTCAGATAAGGTGCCATAATGGTCATTCATATGGTAGTTTACCATAAACTATCCATATAAACTAATCAAGATCGTAGGATCAAATTCATAAGCAATTTCTTATGCATGATCATGTTGAGCCTTTTAAGATCTTTAATATCCTCGATCATTATCAAATAATGATCATAGACTGACTGTCCATCAGCATCACATATGCTGTGTGACTTCGATCACCTCACAATACTGATAGATGAATCAATATATTATTGACAGTGAACATGTGCTCATGCATATGTTGGAGTTCATCTAACATGGACTTCAACATATAGCACCTATCTTTATTGATATTGTCCATCCACTCATTAAGTATAGCTCATTGACTATGATTGGATGGATTATTAATATCAAATAATCTTGTAGAGATATTGCTTAATTTTTTAAAATTAAGAATAATTCTTAGGTTTATGAGCTAGTCTGTGTAGTCAGTTTCAATTAATCGATTGATATCTAAGATTTGAGCTAGAAGGTTGGAAGCTGACACAATAAACATAGAGAGCAAAGATTCTAATTGAATATTTATACTTATTTTATAATTTACTCTAAAAATTTTTAGATACAAAATGAAGATCTCACTATTTTATCAGATCTCCCACACTCTCTGGATGGAGAAACAAAAATTCTAATGCAACAACTGAATTTCTAGTGGATGCTGCAGTCCCATCGATGCTGTGCACCTCACCTAACAGTTATTGATAACATGAATGAACACTAATACATGAATAATTCTTTGTCCAGATGCTTCTCTAAGCATGTTGCAGTCATTTGGTCTCTAAGTTATGTAGGCTCACCTAATAGTTATTGCCCAAACTCATTAGTTAAGTCAGACCCACCATTTACAAGCAGGTGCAAAGCCGTCATTGGATCCTTCACCTAACAGTTATTGGGCCAACCCCATCTTTACCCTGGAGCAACTCTTTGCTAATAGAGTGGTTGCATGTTTCTGATGCAACTGAACCACTGTGACCAACTGAGAACAATCAATGCCGGTAGTACGCCCGCACATCTACAATGGTGGAAGACTTGGACTTAATATTTATGGAGAGATTTAAATTTAGGTCTCATCTAATCAGTCATCACATGATTGATTTAATTGACATGGGCTAAATCAAATCACCAGGCACCATATTTGAGACTCAATCTTTCAAATTGACTAGGTAAGTGAAGATTGATGGGTGTCCTCCCGTTGCTTTCCTTAAATATCAATAAATTGGCTAGATCAGTGAATGAAACTAATTAAATAATCATCTTTCAATTACTTACTTTAGACATCAATCAGATAATTGATCCAAATAAGTTAACTTAGGTGAATTAGATTCGATCCATAGAGCCGAATTAGGTCCTTAGGTTAATTGATTCTATATATGGATGTCAATCAATTCGATCAATAATAATTGTATGATCTTGAGCTCTATTGATTTCACTCTAATCAACACTTGACTCAATTTGATCAACAACTAAATCAATTTAGACCAAACATGATCAAGTCAGAAACCCTTGATGTAATCTAATTACATGACCTAATTTGATCTACCCATGACCAATCCTCATGCACAAATATTAATTTAGATCTTAAATTAAAATTCTCAGATCTAAATTTTTTACATAAAAAATAAATTTTAATTTCAAAATAATTTTAGATCATACATACAAATATGTATCATATACATGAACAAGTTTAGGTCATAGAAATAAATTTCAGCTCTAAATATACTTTCATATATCATATATACGAATCAAAATAGATCTTAAAACTCTTTTCAGATCTAAATAATAAAATATATATCACATATATACTAAAAAAATTAGATCTAAAATTTTAATTTAATTAAAAATTTTAACATCATTTTAAGACAACCATACAGCATAACAAATTATGCCAGGACAACCTTATGTTAGAATGACATCAAAACCTTTCAAATCTGAAAATTTTCTCTATAGATTTTAAATCTAAATCCTAATTTCATGCATATGATGTGGCTCTGATACCACTATTAGAGTTTCATGATTTTATGCATGCAAAAATTTTTAAAACCAGTATGCAGCAGAATTTAAAAATTTTCAGATTAAATCTAATTTAGTCTAAGCATGCATAAGATCAAATCTTCAAACCATAAATAGATCATCATATGTGAGATAAGATTTAAATATAAAATTAAATAAAAAAATAAATAAAGAATATACCTTAGCATGAATCAATCTTCACCATGAACTGATGATCATGGATATCTTCTGAAGGTCCTTTATAGTCGCACAAGCATCCGGTCTCTACGAATATCCACACAAGACTCTGATCTAATCAGAAGCTATGCTAGCTTTCTTGCAGAGATCACATCTGACAGTTAAATTTTTTTTTTCTCTCAAGACACTCTTAGAGAAGAAGAACATAGGAGGATCTTGATCTCTACGCTAGAGATCATGAGAAGAATCTTTTCTTTTCTTTTCTTCCTAAAATTTATGCATCAAATCTCTACAATAGAGATATAGAAATTTTGTCCAACTTTTGGACAAAAAGGAGAGGAGATACCCATGTCCAAACATGGACAAAAGAGAGAAAGAGATATCCTAACAACCAACTCTTGGTTGTTGGTAAGAAAGAAGGGATATCACCTATCTTTTCTCATGCCATGAAGCACCACGCCGTCCTCCTCTCTCCTTAATTTTTCTCCACACACAAGTCCCATCTTTTGTGGCATCATAACCTGATCTCTATCAGGTCTTACCCATCCATATGCATGGTTTAAATAGGGAAGAGATAGAGTTAGACTTTGGATAGGAAATAAGACTCCAGATCACTTAAGACTCTAACCCTTTTGATGCCGCCCACCCCAAGGATTTTGCACCCAGGTTTCACATGAGAAAAAGAGGATTATCTAAACTTATTACATGATAAATAAGGGAGAGGGGCATGGGGTATTTAGGCACAAAATGGTTTGGGCATGGGCTTACTTTATCGCATGAAAGGAGGAATTCTAATCCATGTGGGACTCCTCTTTTAGGTGGCTGTATTAAAACTAATAAAACTTCAATCAATCCTAATCATATTAAGACCTGATTAGATCCAAATAGATGAAAAACTAAATCTGATTTGGAGCCTAAACTATTATGATTAGATGTCATATAATTAGAGAAGGAGTCCTAGTCTTTTTAGACTCTTACTTGGTATTTGAGTCAAACTCAATTTAATCCTAATCTAATTAGGATTTGGTGCACCCATGAAAATAAGAATTTTAGTTTAAATAAAAACTCATATATCTTAGTCTAATTAAAAATTGAGTCAAACCAAAATCCTAATTCAAATAGGAATCATTCTTTTATGCAATTTAGGTTATCTTATAACCCAATCAGATTTGATCAAATCAAATCCATGTCAAGTCAAATTAAATCTAATTTAATTAGACTTGATACAAGCCCCATATAGCAATCTAATTACCAATTAATCTTTCTTTAACTCACTAACTCTTTAGTGAGTTATTTGATTGCAATTTTTCCATTGGATCAATCATCAATTAAATTGATAATCAAATCCTATCACAATTCATAATCGTAATTCAACCATCTGATCAGTCAAAAATCTCTTTGTGTGTGATCCCATAGGTTCTATTCTGTTGGTAGTGAGATATATTATGATCCCTATCAGAATATCATTAAAACTCTTTTCAATGGATTAGAATCGTTCCAACTCTATCCACAAGGATCATCGATCATCAAGATGATACTCGTGGGTCTCACAATCCATCAGTGATATCTAGTAGTATGTAGTGACAATCTAATAGAATAAAAGGTGATGAACCTCTAAGTGCAGTTAATGTATGATACAGTCTCTCTATTGTGAATCTCGATCGAATGATAGATCATGGATAAATCATCAAACCTCATCATCGATTATATGATAGATTCAATTAGCTCGAGTCCATATGTGATTCTATGAAAACTCTTTTCTATCAATCACACTGCTATGGTCATAGACTTAAGGACTCAGCCTCTTAAATTTTATAGGACTATTCTCTTCTGGTAGGATCAATAGATCTCTTCTTGATGTGCACCCTACTCCTACAGTGGACCAACTGTCGCAACATGTACTATAAGGGCTTATTGAGACCTATATTTATGTGTCAGTCAAACTCTAACAGCCTCACTATGAGTAGTAGTTCCATCTCAGATCAAAGGATCAGTCATAAAATTACAGCATCGAGAAAGTCACTAATAAGTGAACAGACATCCATATGACTTCTCATGTTGGTCACGCTCAGTACTAGTTATTTTCTAATAACCATCTACACTCTTGCTCTAGTGTCACTACACCGTAGACTCGAGACTCATCTATCTGAAAGAAGCAATCCGTGCACTGGTCTATCTAGATCAATCACCATCCCCATGATGATCCTATGATCAGGAGTAATTTAGGAATCAACTATCAATGATACATGTCTCAAATTTTCAACTCTTTGAGAATATATGTCATCATCTTGTTATTCTCTTAGATGATTCATGGACACATCAGCATGAATTATATTATAAATATCTAATAAGTATAAAATCATATCCTAAAAATATGATATGTATCAGCTAGGATTGGTTTCTAGGACATACATCCAACAGTTGGCCCCCATGGTCTTGCCAAAAAGAGAAGCACGCACCTTCCATCTTTTCATCTATTCCACATACTCACTTAAAGATAATTAGGAGATAATAAGAGATAATATTAAAATAATTTATACCAACTCAGTGACATTATCTAATCCTCTTGGGCTCACAATTAAGAGCCCAATTAAAATCTAAATAGATTTAGGTTAGGTTCAAGGCTATTGATTTGATCAAATCGAAGTCCTGAGAAGAATTATGTTTAACCATGTGCTCGCATGATTTAATTAAACCCAATAGAATTTCAATAAATCCTAACCTAATTAGAACTTTATAAGCCCAATTGATAAATTTGAGATTAAATTTCTTAATGTGTGATCCCATAGGTTTCATTCTATCTGGTAGTGAGATATATTGTGATCTCCATCATAATATCATCAAAACTCTTTTCGATAGATTGAAACATTTTTAATTCTATCTTCGAGGTTCATCGATCATCAAGATGACATCTGATGAGTCTCACAATCCATCAGTGACACCTAACTGTATGTAGTGGTGATCCAGTAGAATAAAAGTATGAATTTTTAGATATAATTATCGTATAATTCAATCTTTTTATCATAAGTCCCGACTTAACGAAGGTCATAGAGAATTTGTCAGACTCCAACGTCAGTCATATGCTAGATTAGCTCGATTCGAGTTTATTTATGAATTTTATAAAAACTCTTTTTCAGTATTCATACTTACTTTAGCCAAGGGCTTTTTGAATTCAATCTCGCAAATCGCATAGGACTTCTCCTTTTCTACCAAGATCAATAGATCTTTCTAGGTGTATCCTACTCTAAACAACGAACTTGAACCTATTGAAGCCAATATACACAGTAAGGACCTGAATGGCTAAGGATCAAGGAAACGTGCAGTTAAACTCAATAGCCTTGCGGTGAATAGCCAATGACATCGCAGGTCAAAGGATCACTCACACCACTACAGCATCAAAAAGATCACTGACGAGTGAGTAGACATCCATGTGGTTCTTGTATTGATCATACTCAGTGCAAGTTATTCTCTAACAACCACCTACACCCTCACCCCAATGTCTCTACACCGTAGACCCGAGACTCATCTGCCCACAAGGGAGGTGAATCATGTATCGATCTCGAATGGATTAATCACTGTCCTCCGTGACAATCCATTGATCGAAAATATTTAGAAATTAATCACTAATTAATATATATTTCAAATTCTTAACACTTTAAGAATATATAAAAATCATCTTTGTTAATTTCTAGGACAAATTATGGATACATAAATATAATTGGAATAAAAAAATCTTTTATTGATAATGAAAAAATTGTAAATACAAGTTTAAGCCCTAGAATTATATAATGTGTCAGCCAATGATTGACTTCTAGGATACAAATCTAACACAACTTTCATTTAATTGTATTAAAGCATTCATTATTTATTTTACTAGGCTCTTATTTACAATTATTGCTGCCAATCTTTGCGTTGCTATTGTGAGTTGCCTGAACTTATCAGAGCTTCATTCCATAATGCTTGTCTTATTTCAAATAGGACTTTAATTCATAATGTTACTTTGTTTAGTTATTTTATTCTAGAAGTGTTAGAGCTTGTATTCTATTGGATTTTTAGTTGAGTTTAGGTAGGACTCAAATATCTTCCTATGTGATCTATATTTAAAGGGACTATTAACATCTCCTTTGAGGTGTGGGAAGAAAGAGAGAGGAGAGATTATTCTTACATATGGAGATCTTTTTGTGAGGCATCTTTATGAGATTTTGATCTTTATTTTCTTTTGAATAAATTTATTTTTCTCTCTCAATTTTTTTATAATTATTATTTTTTATAATTATCTGTAAATATTTTTTTTATGTTTGATGTTTGTTCTGGATCTTAGATCGACATGATTGATCTACTATGGCTAGCATGTTGTTCTACACACTCTACCCAAATCCTTAGATGCTAAGTTAGGAAGAGTATTTTGGTGTGAATAGAGGAATTGAAGAGACAAAAGTGTAGTTGTCATGCTCCCAACCCGAGATCGCAAAACTAAGGATCATGGCAACCATCAGATACTCAGAAAAAACTCTCTTCACAAGCATGCAAGGTATTCCAAATATGATATTAATACATCACAATAAAATTAATAATAAATTAAGTCTAAAATTTAACAAACTAAAATAAACTTTAATCTTTCACAAAATTTTAATCATATTCAAAAAATCTTATATTAATTATATCTCAAATAATAATTCTATAAAATATAATAATAAACCTCTATCTAAACTCAGTTGATACTATTAACTTTTGCCCCTAAACTCACTCTCCAGGTAGTACCTACATCTGTAAATAAGAATCTAAATTGGAAAAGAAAGTAGAGATAATGAGCTTAATAGCCTCATAAGTAATGAATATCTCAATTAGATATTTTAGATATTATTATAAGATATAATATTTAAAAATAAATATTGTGAATAAATATAAGAATATATTTGTTGCCCAGCTATGCAACCCAAGAGGGAGGGTGAATTGGGTTTCTAAAAATTTTAAGCCCAACAGATAACTTATGAAGAACAAAATAATGGCTTTAAATCAATATTAATTAACTAAAGTAGTATTGTAAGGATATAATAAAGAAATAAGATAAAGCGATAAAGCACACCACAAACACAAGGATTTATAGTGGTTCGGTGCTAACCTTGCACCTACGTCCACTCCCCAAGATCCCACTTGGGAATTTTAATCCACTGTCCTTTGTATTCAACCCGAATACAAAACGTCGGAAACTCCGACACTAGCTATCCCAAGCTAGAATACAAGACGTCGGAAACTCCGACCCTAGCTATCCCAAGCTAGAACACTTGTTTCCCGGGTACAAGCAAACCCAAAACACTCCGATTTCAGGTTCGGATCAACCTTTCCTTGTTTTGGAAATCCTCCAAAAACAAGAGCAAAAACTCACAAAGAGTAAGAATATTTAGAGCACAGATGAATACAATAACAGCTCCTTAAATGAGCAAATATAACAATAAAAGCTTTACTCAAATGAAGAACCCCTTTTTCAGATTTTCTCAAGATGAATGAACGGTTGAACGCTTGAGAAGAGGTTGATTGTTGATTGAAGATCTCTTGAAAGCTTTGAACGATCTCTAGATCAAGGTTGAAAACAATCGACTTGAAAGATTCTCTCTTTGAATGCTCTTGCTTTTCTTTTTCACAAACTCTCTTGAATTT
>NW_027332420.1:252661-286831 GCF_000442705.2 Elaeis guineensis
TGAGGAAGTTGATTTCTCCTTAGTCTGTGTCGAGTTCCCTTTTAGTGACTGAGAATTTTTTTGATAGGAATATCCTCCTCGTTGAGATGAGGTCCCTTGTGTCTTTGATGTATTTTACTTTTTGTTTGTCGCTGGTGTAGTTCATCGCTTTTCCTTTTCATCTCCCCCTCTCTTTTTTTTTGTCTTCGAGTGAGGGTCTTCCTCTGCTCTTAACAGGGTCGTGAGAGCGTAGAGGAGCCGTTGAGGAGGCCTTCCCCTCACCTGATCTTGATCAACTGGGTCTTTGTTTGCGTCAGGATGAGGTTCTCCTCTTGTTCCTGATAGCCAGTTTCAGCTCATGTTAGGACAAGGTTCTCCCTTTGTTCCTGACGGAGCTGTGGGGGCATGTAAGGGCCGTTGCGAGGGCCTCTCCCCCCGCTCGATCTCTAAGAAACCAGACCTTTGACTTTGCTCATGTTAGGATGAGGTTCTCCCTTTGTTCCTGACGGGGCTGTGGGGGCACGTAAGGGCCATTGCGAGGGCCTCTCCCCCAGCCCGATCTCTGAGTAACCGAGCCTTCGACTTTGCTCATGTTAGGACGAGGTTCTCCCCCTGTTCCTAACAAGGCTGTGGGGGCACATATGGGCCGTTGCGAGGGTCTTTTCCTCCATCCGATCTTTAAGTAATCGGACCTTCGACTTTGCTCATGTTAGGACGAGGTTCTCCTCCTGTTTCTAAAAAGGCTGTGGGGGCACATAAGGGCCGTTGCGCAGACCTCTCCCCCCATCCAGTCTTTAAGTAACCAGACTTTCGACTTCGCTCATGTTAGGACGAGGTTCTCCTCCTGTTCCTAACAAGGCTGTGGGGGCACATAAGGGCCGTTGCGCGGGCCTCTCCCTCCATCCGGTCTTTAAGTAATCGGGCCTTCGACTTCGCTCATGTTAGGACGAGGTTCTCCTCCTATTCTTAATAAGGTTGTGGGGGCACATAAGGGCCATTGCGCAGGCCTCTCCCCCCATCCGGTCTTTAAGTAACCGGACCTTCGACTTTGCTCATGTTAGGACAAAGTTCTCCTCCTGTTCCTAACAAGGCTGTAGGGGCACATAAGGGCCATTGCGCGGGCCTCTCCCCCCATCTGGTCTTTAAGTAACCGGGCCTTCGACTTTGCTCATGTTAGGACAAGGTTCTCCTCCTGTTCCTAACAAGGCTGTGGGGGCACATAAGGGCCATTGCGTGGGCCTCACCCCCCATCCGGTCTTTAAGTAACTGGGTCTTCGACTTTGCTCATGTTAGGACGAGGTTTTCCTCCTATTCCTAACACGCTTAATTTCGATTGAATGAGGGAGTTACTTTCTGTCGTTATAAGTTCATGCCAAAAGGATAAATATGCAAATATAAAACTTTTATTTAAGGCAAAGCTATTGGTAATACATCTACAGATTTTTCAGATCCTATAGCCGCGGAAGGTCTGCTCCCTATCGGGGTCCTCCTGAGATGGAGTTGATAATCCCAATCGGAGATCGATCTTCAGGCTGTTCCTCCCTCCTTGACGGCTCCGGCTGCGGTAGGGCTCTAGGTCGATCTTCCCTACCTTCAGGTTGGCGTCGAATGAATATATCGAGCCGACCTTATCTGATGAGCTCCTCGATCTTGTCTCGAAGCTAAATACACTCCTCCATGTCGTGGCCGTGGTCACGATGATAGAGGCAGAACTTATTAGGATTGCACTTCTCGGGGTGTGTGTGCATCCTTTCCGGCCTTGGCAGCTACTCCCTAACCTTCATCAACACTTGAGTTTTTGATGTCTTTAGAGGGGCATAGCTGTGGAATCTTCCTGGGGGAGAGCTCCGCCAAACTCTGTGGTCCGAGCTCCTCTATCTACGAGCCCGGGGAGGGGTCTGGACATGCTTGTGTCTGGAGGAAGTTCGAGAACATGGCCGAGCTTCACTCGGTCCTTTTTCGACTGTGGGCTTGCTGGAGTCCCCCGTCTGTCGCTGCTTCGCGGCCTTCTCATCCTTCATCTTGAAGGCTTCTTCTACTCGGGCATATCCTTCGGTCCAAGCCAGCAAATCAGCAAAGTTCCTGAAATATTTTTTTTCAGAAAAAATAGAAGATCGTTCTTTTGAAGACTGTCCTTCAGGGCAGCCATCACGATAGATTGGTCCAAGTTTTGGACTTCCAGTGCGGCGACGTTAAAGCGATTGACGTAGGCTCGGATGGATTCTCCCTCCTTCTGCTTGATGTTGATAAGAGACACCGAACCTCTCCGGAGATGCCGGTTGCTAACAAAATGAGCCGCAAACTGGTGGCTCATCTGATCAAAGGAGAAGATAGTACCCGACTTCAGCATCGAGTACCAGTTCCTTGCTGCTCCCTTCAAGGTAGATTGAAAAGCTTGGCACAAGATGGTGTCTGGCATGCCATGGAGCAGCATCATTATCCGGAACGCCTCCAGGTGGTCAACCAGATCCAAGGTCCCGTCGTAGCTTTCGAATTGGGAGAGCTTGAAGTTTGACGGGATTGGTTCCTGCATGATCATTTGAGAGAAAGGAGGATCAGTACAGATGTCCTTACCATAAGCAGGGGGAGTGTGGTGGAGCTCTTCGATCCACTGGTTCATCTCTTGGAGCCTTCGATTCAGGAGGTCCTCTCGACTGCGAGTCTCGAGGATCTTTTGGTAGAGCGGAGGTAAGGATCCTCTGGGAGTAGAATTATGATCAGACTGAGGGCTCTCCACCCTCGAATTTTCCTTTCCGGGGAAGACAGGATGACTAGCCCAAGTGGCCCACCCTACTGTCGGATCTTGGAACTCCGACGATGCAATTTCCAACTGCACTGATGCCTGTGGCTATTGCTACTGCTACTGCATGGCCTGCACTGCTTCGGTGAGGCCTCTGACCTGCTGAACCAGCAGGTCGAACTGCTCCATACCGACCGTCGTTGTCGGAGGAGGAGGAGGAGCCTGGAAAACTGGAGGTGAGGCCAGAGCCTGAGATCTGACTGCGGAGGCCGTGGATCACCTGGTGGATGCCTTTTGGGGAGGCATCAAGTGGAGATCTAGTAAGAGAAGGAGAAGAGGACGTTGGAGAAGATGACCGAAGACAGTCCCGTAGAGCACTCCTTTAAGAACAAGGGTACTGCGAAGACACAGCCCCCTTCCTCTAGCGCCAATTCTGTTGGTGCAGAATTCCGTCGAAGTCGGAGTTGCTGGAGTTGAGATGACCGCAGTCACCGTCAGAACCTACAAGGAAAGTCTAAACCGGAGTTGGAGGTACTCCGACAAGACCCTCCGATGCTCAAGTCAGTACTCTGCCTCAACAGAAATGGAGTGTCCGAGTGAAAATTTTAGCAGAGTTTTGGGATAGAGTTTTGAGCTTAGAGAAGAACGTATCTGGGGGTATCTTTTTATAGATGGAGAGCGTAACTGATTGACAGTGACATCTGTAACCGCCTGGTAGTGGGCTATCCAAAGCCACGCAGAGTTTGTTACGGAGAGTAGTGGCGTCAGGGATCGTTCAGGGTCACATGGAGTTTATTACGAAGAGTGGAGTGGTGTCCGTTGTCGCGACTTGTCAGAGAGTGATAGAGCCCAGAGAGTGGAGTGGTGTCCGTTATCGCGACTTGCCAGAGACTAGTGGAGCCACGCGGAATCCGTTGCAGAGAGTGGAGTAGGGTAGTGGCCATTGTCATGACTTGCCGGAGAGTTCGAATCTATCGGCTGGAGCTCGGCTGGGATGTCTGATGGAGCAGAATGGCTCTCTATCCCATCGATCTAGGAGAAGCTCGGATGTTTTCGGGGCTACTGACGAGTCTACTGTTGACGGATGCCTCAGGCGCTGATGCCACGGGCGGGAGTCGTTTGCTGTAGGAGCTCGGATGGAGACTTTCCGTTGGTGAAGTCCGATTGCTAGAGAAATCCGTCTAAGATTCATCTGATGTGGGAGCTCGTCTGAAGATTATCCATCAGAAAAGTCCGATTTCATCAAGAATCTGGCGGAGGGTCGGCCGACGGTGGACTTCGGATGGCGTTGGGGAGGTTCGGCAGACACTTGAGGCGATTGGTCATTGTAGAAATCCAACTGCAGGTGTCCATCCGTCGTAAAAGCTCATCCAATATTCATCCGCTATCGAAGTTCGGACGGAGTCTGGTTCTTGCTGAAAAGAGACCGCTTATTGTAGAAGCTCGATCGAAGATCGATTGTCGTGGGAGCTCAGAGTAGTGACCTAACCGATGGGTCCTGTCCCATTGTAGAAGCTCGTCTGGGATCTGGCTACGAAGAAGCTTGGCTGGAGTCTACCTGTAATAGAAGTTCAGAAGAAATGTATTTACAGTAGAGGCTCACATGAAATTTGCTTACAGTAGAGATCCGAGGTAGACCGCCCGCTGTAGGAGTTCAGAGTAGACCGCTCGTAGTAGAAGTTCGGAATAGACCGTTCGTAGTACGAGTTCGGAGTAGACCGCTCGTAGTAGAAGTTCGGCTTGCGGGAGCTCGGTTGGAATCCTGAAGGCGGTCGACCGTCGTAGAAACTTGGATGGAGTCTGATTACTGTAGAAATCTCGTTGTCAAAGAAGCTCGGATATTGACGAAGTCTGGAAGAAGTTCAGAGAATAGTTGGTCACTGTAGAAGGTCGGCTGATAGTGAGGCCTAGAGAGCCTGTGGAGCGACCCGGTAGATGGATGGAGAAGCTCATTGTCGGAGAAGTCCGGAAGCTCGGACGGTCGAGGGGGTTCAGTGGAATTCACACAAGGTCGGAAGCCGGAAAAGCCCTAGAAGGGTCGGTCTTTTACAAACTTCGACTGGGGGGTATTTTATACCCAACATTTATAAAGAATCACAAAAAAATAATTATGAAAGAAAAAGTCTGAGAAAAAAATAAATTTATTTAAAAAAATAAATATCAAAATCTCATAAAGATGCCTTATGAAAGAATCTCTGAATGCAAGAATAATCTCTCATCTCTCTTTCTTCCCACACCCCAAAGGACATGCTAATGGTCTCTTTAAATACAAATCATATGGAAAGATCTTTGGGTCCTATCTAAACTCAAAACTGAAAACCTACTAGAGTACAAACTCTAATATTTATAGAAGAAAACAACTAAACAAAATAACATTATGAATTAAAGTCCTATTTGAAACGGGACAAGTATTGTAGTGTGAAGCTCTGATAAGTTCTTTGACTCCTTTTTTTTGTCTTGCAGGTCAATAGGGGTGACTCATATTCGCAATCTGAAGATTGTCGACAATAATTATAAATAAGAGCCTTGTAAAGTAAGTAATGAGTGCCTCAATACAATTAAGTGAAAATAGGTGGGTGGAGATATGGTTGTAGAGATGAACAAAGAGGTTTTGGTTTACATAAGTTCATTCAGTGGATTGAAAAGATATTCAAGATGATGAATGAGAAGGAATTTTATATAATTCGATTTTTCTATGAAGCTAGATCAAGACCATATAGGATGGGATCTGTTTTTGGTTGATCTAAATTAGATCTGCATATTACATAAGTTAGATCTGGTCAAATCAGATAAAAAAATTCAAATTCAACTTGTTTTCAATTTTTTTAATCATCATCATCATCTATATAGTTCATGCCACTCATTGATAGGTATGCCTTGAGAAATTATTAGTTAGAATTATCCTATTGTTTGAACTTTGGATCATCCAATAAATGTGGTCACATTATTCAGTGATCCAAAATTTTAAAATTTTTCATTTGATTGAAAGGTGTGAACTGAAATAAGATATATAGTTAACTATGATTAGGCTTATCAAATTTAATTTTTGTTGAATTTTTTTAATCTTATCAAATGATATAGTGATGGTTTATAGGATGGTTTAGAATCCTGCGGCGGCGGAGCACTTGTAACAAATAATTTCTCGTCATATGCGGGTGTTTGGATTTCTTTCAAAAAAAATATATTTTTGGATCCCAGATCATACTTTTCTATTAGATCTGTCAGCGGGTCGAATTCGGATCAAAACCTGAATATCCAGATCTGGACCCGATCTTAGTTACTGATACTGAATTTGGATCGGAATGCCCGACGGATCTAGCTTGAAGTATTAAATTTGGACCTTAATGGATCCCAAATATCCGGATCCGATTCCGAGATCCGAAACTCATATTTAAAATTTAAAAAAAATTTAAAAATTATATAATAATTAAAAAAATATTTAAAAATTATACAACCATAGATCATACAAATAAAAATATAAAAGTTATTCAAATTTAATAAGTAAAATTTTAATTAAAATATTAAAAATATAATAATATATAATTATAATAATAATATATAATTAATATATATATATTATTATTTAAATTTTGAATCTATCAAATTTGAATATTAAATATTTACATCTTATTTATTTATATGATTTATCAAATTTAAATTCGGATCCGGATAAATAAATTTAATATTAATATAAGATCTTATCCGTCGGATAAATATCAACGGATTCGAGTCTGAATCGGTCCACTGATAGTTTTATTTTCTGTCATTCTTATCCTTTTAATTTTTATGTTAAAAAGATTAAAAACATCCAGCTGGCTGCCAGCAGAGTGTGATGCGCCGCCAGCGCAGCTTTCCTTCGGAACCCTCCCTCCCGTCTTTTCATTTCCATCCCAGTGCAGGAGTACTTTGCCATGCATCACCGGCAAGAAAGAGTGTTTGCTGTTCCATTGCTTATAGCCAATCCTCCCTAAATTTCTTTCCTCTCTCTCGGAGGGACCCGTCCCCGAATTGACCTGTTTCTTGGTCTTCATCGGATCGCCATGGCGACGAGCGGGCGGAAGACGCCCGACCCAGGCGGGACGGACCGCCTCAGCAGCCTCCCGGACGCCATCCTCAGCTCGATCCTCTCCCTCCTTCCCGTCCGAGAGGCCGTCCGCACCAGCGTCCTCTCCAAGCGATGGCGCCACGTCTGGTGCCATACCTGCGACCTCTTGCTCGACGCCCCCAACCTCTTGCCCCCCATCTCTGCTTCCCCGATTCCAAGCTCTACAACCTCTTCCGCGACCAACGCGACCGCCTCATCCTCCAGCTATCGCGCCGCTTCCGCTCCGCCGCCCGCACCCTCCTCGCCCACCACCAAGCCCAGAAGCTCGGTACCTTCCGCCTCCACTTCCCGCTGGGCCGTGGGCAGTCCCGGCTTCTCGACTCCTGGCTCGAACATGCCATCAGCCGCGAAGTCGAGATCCTGGATCTCAATTTCAACAAGGGTCGACCCATCATCCCCTTGGACTTCGCCCAACCCTATAACTTTCCCTTCCATCTGCTGCTATCTTCTCCTTCTGGAGCCAATTCTTTGAAGCGCGTTTTCTTGGAATTCTCCATCTGGAACCCTCGACCGGAGGAGTTCGAGGGTTTTGCTCGTCTCCAAGTTTTGGAGCTCCGGCGAGTGAACATTACGGAGAGGCATGTGAAGGACCTGCTGGCTTATTGCCCGGTTCTCGAGCGTCTTGTTCTGGCGAAGTGTGGAGATTTCGTGGGTCTGGTGGTGAGCAGTGATTCTCTGAAATTTTTGTATCTGGAGGAATGGGAAAGCTTGGAAAGCGTCGAGCTCAGCGGTGCGAATCTCTCTACGTTCGAGTACAGGGGCCGGCAGGTCTGGTTCTCCTTCGATAAGGTCCCGAGGCTTCAACGGTTGTTCTTGTTCGAGGATTCTGTTCACCTCGTGGCCTATGCCTTGAATAGGCTCCCGATCGATGCCCCGCAAATCAAAACACTCATCATGTGTGTTTCCTCACCAAGGGAGGTGAGTAATCTATTGGAAGGTATCTTCGTGATTACTTTCTGCGTTCAATCCGACTCCATTTTTTTATTCATTGTTATAATTATTTTAGATTGCACGCATCGAACCCAGTTTGCCAGTGAACCCACCCATATTTGCTGGTCTCAGCCAGTTGATCATCAACATTCCATCACATGGAGACCTTCTTTGGATAGCTTGGCTTCTCAAGGCGTCGCCTCTCTTGCAAAAACTCGAACTGCATGTAAGGAGATCCCTCATTCAGTAACACTTAATGAGTGGCAGGTTTTGATGCAATCAATTATTTTGTTCTGCGACTAATATGTTTGTCTATTGTATTCCTGGAAAAAAAATCCAAGGATGCAGAGTTTTATGTGGTCGTTGTCGTTGCCATCTTTGTGGCCGTTGTTGTTTATCCTTAAATTCTAATGGCAATATGTATCCTGTTGGAGGTTTATGGAATTTCACCATATCTATAAAATACTTTTGTTACTTGCAGATGGCTTTTCATTCAAACAACATGCCTCATCACCAGGATGTGAATCGATTTCGGATGGTAAAGGAGCTTCACGAGTGCCCCCATCAGCACCTTGAGATTGTTCAATTGAGTGGTTTCACAGGCAGCAATTTCCAACTTGACATTGCAAAGTACATTCTTAACATTGCTGTTAATCTCAAGTTGATAATGATTGATCCACGCGCAAGACAATATGTTTCTGGTGGCAAACTGATGGACGTTGAAGGGTTTTATGAAGGAAATATGGCTGACAACTGGACCGAAAAGATCCGACCATTGGTCCATCAGCAGCTCTCTGGAGAGGTTTACTCAAATGCTGAACTAATCATCTTATGATTATCCTTTTGTTCATATACAATAATGTGAAACTGAAGCATTAATTACCTCAATTTATCTTGTTTGTCTCAAAATCAAGATCATATTTGACATTGTGAAAGGCTAATATTGTTCCCTTGAAAATTCAACCAATGGATGCGGACTTTCTTTTCACGTGGTTTCTTAATGTTTTATCTTGATGTAAATGATGGAAATATGTTTTCCTCTTTACTTGTTGATGATTAGTCGTACAAAAGTTTTTACAATATGATGATGGAATGGGATTTCACAATCTTTCAAGCATGACAGTATCTTGTCGAAGCATTGCTTAGGCATAGGATCTTGCACAATACTTGAAGCACAGAATAAGGTTTTACAAGTTGGCAATTCTTACATATAAGGTCTCTTGTCATGACAAAAGTAAGAGACTGTCATCGTGCATGTTTTATTAAATATTAATCAAGTCTATGGCTTGATAGTTGGATTATAGAAAAATTATATGGAGACAATTTCAAAAATAAAAAAGAAATCTTAGTTTGACTTATTATCAATATTTTGGAGTAATTTGTTTTCAACATATTTTTGTTTGAGAACTAAGATGGGTGGAAACTCTATCGAATATCAGAGCAAGCATGGGGTGGAAGCCAAGTCAGTTGTATCAACATAAGAAACTCTGCCAGCTTGACCAGTTGGAACCATCTTTGTTGGTGACAAATTACTTCCAACTTCTTTTAGTTGCTGGATATGTTTTCTATGTGGATTGATTTCATAATCACATAACATTAAAAGTTTATTTTGTGCTTTGTGTTTTAAGGAACTTTTGAACACTAGAAAGGTCTACTTGGTAAGGGAAGGGAAAGTAAGAATAGGGATGGTCACCATGGAGATGACTACTAGTCTTCCAATCAAATTTGCTCATTGACTTTAGGAGATTGAGTATGAAAAAAGCCAAATCAACATTGAGTAACATGGGTAGGTTTTGATGTAAAAGGTGATGGGGACTGCCAAGATGATCTAATTAGAGAGAAGGAATTTTTGCCTTTAGTGGACTTAGAACAAAACTATTATCACAGAATGAATCATGGAAAAAAAAAATGCAGGGCTTTTACATCTTTACTTTTTTTTTTTTTCAAAGAAAACCTTTGTACAAGTACATATTGGAGTCTTCTTTTGCTCTAGTGAGGTTCCTTATAGTCTTCTTGTAGTTAAGTGGTGACTTACATATAATCAATATTAATTTTTTTAACCAAAAACTAAAATAATATATATGGTATAAACTGAGATTGCCTTAAAAGCTAAATGTTGTTTTCCAACTTTGCTTGTTGACACATCCTTAGTTTCTTCTTGGATTAAGAGATACTCCTTGATCAAACATTACCAAATATTGTAAGTTGAGCATCAACAAGTGATTCAAGGTAGTAAGCAAACTTAAACTGCTACAATTATTTCCACATGAATAGGCTTTGCCTATCAAACTATTTTAGTACTTATTGAACCTTGCATTTCATCAACCTAAAACGCCTAATGTAGATGTCATATGTGGAAGTTATGTCCTCTGGAAGTTATGTTGAATGGTCAAGGTTTAATGTGGTTTATCTTTCTTAGAAACGCTAACCATGACTACTTGAAGCAAGGATTTGGGTCCTGATACACCCTGTTGGTATCATACTACTCAGTTGAGAGAACAGTACCAAGGATGCACTCAGGACACCAATTCTCTCGTGGACCGACACATCTTGACCTTACCGATTGATATTCGTTGGGATAATCATGCTTGCCAGCCAAGTTGCCAGTGCCAACTGCGACAGTTGGGTCCTACTCATAGAAAAGAGCCCTGATGGCTTTCTTTGTCTACTTTGGTTTGGAGATGAGAGAGGGAGAAAAAAAAGAAAGAGAGAGAGGAAGGAGACAAAAGTAGCAAAGAGAGAATTGAGAGGAAGAAGGGAGTGGAGTTGCCAAGGTCCGGCCTTCTCTACACTCGAATCTACGTGCATTTACCGAGGTAGTCCATCCCCCACTTATTTTGCTATCTATTTGACCAAAAGTTAATAATGCAAAGGAAAATCATGCCAATGTCTTTGAAGTTAATTATTAAAAGTGTACATAAATAATTTCAGGAAAAATTGCACTATTGGCATGCATGTGCTACCAAATAACCAGTTAGGAGGCTCAAAAAGCATATTTGATTGTAAGGAATTATTTGAACCAACAAAAAATCCTAAATAATAAAAATAATAAAAAATAAAAGGGGTTTCGAGGCATCCTAATACTGGACCCGGACAGACCAATTCTGAGTCTTAAATTCTTGATCTAAACTGGCCTAACTGCTGGTTTAAAATAAAATGATTCTTGTGGATCATCCGAGTTCAAGAATTGACAGTATCATCAGCACCGGAGTTTGAGCTAGTGGACCAACAGTTTCAATGATTATTGAATGTTGCAATTGAGTCAACTGATTTAGCTTAGTTAGTTAAGTATACCGGTATGAGTCCATGCCATTTCTTGTATTTACTTTATTTTACTCTTATCTCTACGTAAATTGCTTAATCATTGAGTATCACCATTGTTGTACTTGGATGTTTAAAAAAAAACATTGCATTCAAATTATTGTGTACTAGTGGCCCCCTGCTCTTTTAAGGTTTTTAGCATGAGTTGATGAATAGGGAACCACTTCTCCCATCTCTGTTTTCCTTTTATGAGCTTGTTTGAGGGCATTTGAAGTGAGACAAGAAGTCCACCTATCTTCATTTCCTCACCTTCTCTTCTTTCCACTCTCGTTCCTCTCTCCTTACTCTTCCTCTTTCTTATCTGCTTTTCCTTTGCAGATCTCAAAACCCTAGATCCTCCTATTTTTTCTTATGACTCAGCCTAGCACCATGTTGCAAGGAGCAGGAGGCCACGACTGCAGCCAGTGGTTTGTCCCTAGATCTGATTCATAGACTAGCCTGCCCTGTCAGCAGGCAAGACCAGGCTGATTGTGACAGCGGCATTGTTAGCTCTCTGTTTGGCCTATAGCATCACTCCCCTGTTTCCTCTATCAGTTCCCAGCAGCCCTCTGTTGTTGTCTCTTTCTGAACCTAATTAAACCCTACTTTCTCTGAATAGCCTTGAAATGGGATGATCTTCAAACTCGAAAAATGCAGTCTAGACTGCAGTCTCTCCCCTTTCTGATTGAACTGGGTAGCATTTGACCTTCTCCAAGGCATGCCTCCCGGCCACTCTTATCATCCATGCTGAACACTAGAATACATCTTTTCGTGATTCCTTTCTTTGGTAATCCAAGCAGCTGGCTCAGTTGTTGATTGATTGGAAAATTAATATTGATTGTCTCCGGGGTGCAATTAGCTTCCACGTTTGTAGAGATGTTTGATTAGTTTTTCTTTTAAGATGAATTCACTGTTTGAGTGTTGGTGTCAACAATGCTGTGGCTCAACCTTGATGTGTGGAAGGAATGAAGACTGTAATCTTTCCATATTCAGCCAGTTTTCTTTGGTTCTCAAAACAATAAAGCTGAACTTCTAATAACATCTTGGTGGCAGCTAAGGTTGGTGGGTCTCATCTCATGTTTGGATATGAAGAGAGTGAATTTTGAATACTTCCTCAGGGATGTTCGATCAACCATCCTTTCTCTTGTTTCTTTTATGCTTTGAGCAAGCTGTATTCTCAAGGAAGTCAGTTTCTATTGAAGATCTTGCCACAACCTTCAGATCTTGCATTACTTAAGCAACTCATTATTTCTAAAGGTTGCTTAGGGATTTTAGTTAGTCAATCTTTGGTAAGCTTAGGTGAGACCTCCATTACTTATGGGACTTGGCCTCCAATTGCCATGGTCCTGGTGCTCGAGTCATAAAGTGTTGAGCTTAAGGCTCAAAAAACCTCCCATCTCACATTTTGTGTCTGAAAGAAGTTGGACAGCAATAAACTTGGGAAACCAGGAAAGAAAGGAGTCCGTCATGTGGGAACACGAGACGGATGAATGGGATGGTCTATGAGGCTTGAATTGGGTCTCTTGCACTTGAGATTATTCGAGCTCGATGATAAGGATGAGAAGAGAGATAAAGATAACTTCTGGAATCTCATAAATAATTTCCCCTAAAGCCTCTATTAGTCTCCTCCATGAAAAGGTCTAGCCGAAGCACCATCCACCCTCTTGTGTAAATAGGAAACTGGGGCATGTAAGAGTGACGATTTTTTTTTTTTAAAGCTTTTTGTGCATCTTAGTTTTTCTCTTTGGGATCTCGGAGTATGAGAGCTATATGTTGTAGGCCTTGCAGGTTCATTGGATGCAACAAGCTTGTTGCCAAGTTTGAGGACATGTTTTACTGCTTTAGCCTCAATAAGATGTGCTTTGATTTGTTTTATAATGTGATGCTTGTCAATTTGTGAAATGTAGAAGATAAAATATAGGACAGCACGTTGAACATGCTCTTGCTTTTTACAGACCCTGCATGCTGATTCTCTTAAAAGCATCAATAGTGAATGCCTATCTCTGATACTTAACAGTGTAAATCTGACCTTGAAGGATCAAGCATACAGCTATCATGATTTGATTCTTATTTCATATCAAAAGACATATATTTTCTTGTTATCAGCTCTAAATCAGAAAATTGGTTTAAATCCATGACCAAAGACATGAACCGATAGCATAAATTGAAACTTAAACCACACCATTTCTTTTTGGTTTTAAAGTAAAAGGATAAACTAGTAAGAAGGAGAAATGTGACCATGCAAGGTTAATTTTTATACTATTGTTGCCCATGCTTAAAGCCCTTAAATAATAAAATTGCAAAGTACTTTTACATGCTTTCCTCACAAAAACAATAGAAGATTTTCTAAAAATTAGTGAGATTGATTCCTCTTGTAAGAAAAAGGTACCATGGAATTGAGTTTTAAAATCGTAAGAAAATATAATATATTTTATCAACTCAAAAAAAAAATGATTGACCCCTTAAATTGAAATGCACTATTAAATTTCAGAAACATACAACAGAAAATATTTTTTTAAATATTAAATACATAGATCCAAAGCTAAGCACCTAGGCGCTTTTTGGAGCTTTTGTAACAACTAATAGAAGACACTTTGGGAGAGAGTGGAAATTAGTGCTCGCCCTATGATATCTTACATATATATATATATATATATATATATATATATATATATATATATATATATATATATATATGCGCATGGGCTTCCACTACGACATGGTGTGGGGATGCTCAAACTATACAACCCTACTCTGTAAATGGAGAGGCTATTTTTGTATTACGAGTCTATGACACTTAGGTCATCATGAAAGAATTTTATCATTGCACTAAGGCGTTCTCTTTTACATCTATACCATGATATTTATGCACAGAAATAGAGGTGAACTGCATGTGATTTTTGGATGTAAATCATTACTTAAAAGTACCTAGATCTTAAGAATGAACTAGGGTGCATGCCAAGTATGTAGTGATGTTAAAAAATCTAAGTTTCTCAAATCTGATAACAGTATAAGCTTTTAATTATTGTACTCATCATTTGAAACATTTTCTTGAAATCTGGTGACTTGCACTGCTTGACCTGTTATGTAACCACTCCTGTGGGTTTGGTGATCAGGTCATAACCTGGACTTCCAATAAACCTGTTTGAACAAATCTCGCATGGGCATACGATCACATGAATCAGGTTTAGAAGTGTATCCAACTGGCATACTCAGCAAAAGGTAGAAAAGAAGATACGAGGGCATGCAAGGAAAAAATATTTTTAAGTAAATTATATATTCCAACATAGCACAAAAGAAACAGAGATGAACTACATGTGATTTATTGATGCAAATCATCACTTCAAGTACCTAGATCTCAAAAGATGAACTAGGGTGGATCCTGTTAGAAAACCGGATAGGATACATGCACAGATTTCAAAAATCTTTTGAATAGCAGCGGAAAAGAATTGAGTTAAATTCTTTAACTCCACATGCATTAGATCATATATAATCCTATTCGAATCCAAGAATAAAAATATGCATATAATCTGAAAATTAAAATAAAGAAGAGATCAAATCTCAATACTTTTATATGGATTGAAATACACCGCTACCGATGATCTTAAATTTGAAGATCCTTGAGCCGCACACATATCTGGCCTCTACAGATATCCATCGGGATCAACCTTGAATTCTTCTTCTCGTAGTACATCCTTCTTCTCCAAGTAGGATCTCAGCCTCTTTGAACCTTGATCAACAATTGATCTTAACTGCAACCTCAACCCTTGAATTGCAGTCTTTTTCTCCTCGTTTCTTGCTGTAGAAGAGATCCTTCTCAACTCAGGCATGTGGATGATGGATGCCCAACCCTTGGGCATGGGAAAGAAAAGAGGGAGAGAGGGTGAGGCATGGATAGGGAGAGAGATCTAGTTTTTAATCAATAAAATAATTAATTAAAATCCTAAAAAACTCTCTCTTTATATAGATCCTTTCTTGATTCCAAATCAAGAATCAATCAACCTAAAAAGGCTCGTCCTTATCTTATAAGGATTTGTACCTTTTTAATATGATTATTTCTCGTTAAAACTAGACTTAATTGATAGGGTCTTCACCTCTTTTGGCAAGCAAATAGGGCGTCCTAGTCAAAATAGGTAGACTAAGTGGGTACCACTCATCTAAAGAGGCAGGTAGTTGGGGCACCAACCCTTAACGCCCCTTCTAGGGTTTTTATGCAAGAGAAGGGGGCGTGGCCCCTCTCTCTCTCTCTCTCCTTCCATGCCAAGCCAAAAAGAGGGGGCGGGCCCCTCTCTTATCCTCACACCATTCAAGGGGTTGGCGCCCCTTAAACCTTCCAAAAAGGGAGGGTAGCGCCATCTTTTCTTTCCATCAATTTTTTGCTTCAAAAAAAAATATCAAGAGAGAAAAAAAAAGGAAAAGATTAGATTGCCAACTCATTAACATGATCTAATCCTCTTGGACTCACAATTAGGCATCCAGCTAAACTCAAATGGATTTAGGTTAGGTTCAAGGCTATGGACTTGATCCAATCAAAGTCTAGAGAAGAATTGGATTTAACCATGTGCTAGTAAGGTTCTCTTAAACTTAATATGATTTTAATAAATCCTAACCTAATTAGAACTTCATAAGGCCAATTGATAAATTTAAGATTAAATCCCTTAATGTGTGATCCCATAGGTTCCATTCTATCTAGTAGTGAGATATATTGTGATCTCCATCATAATATCATTGAAACTCCTTTCAATGGATTGAAATAATTCCAACTCTACACTTTGGGGGTCATCGATCATCAAGACGATGCTCGATAAGTCCCACAGTCCATTAGTAACACCTAGCAGTATGTAGTGACAATCTAATAGAATGAAAGTATGGACCTCTAGGTGTAGTTATCGTATGATTCAGTCCTTCTATCGTGAGTCCCGACTTGATGGAGGTCATGAAGAACTCGTCAGACCCCACATCAATCATATGTAAGATTAGCTCGATTCGAGTTCATTTGTGAATCTCGTGAAAATTTTTTTTCAGTATTCACACTTGTTTTAGCCAAAGACTTTCTGAACTTATTCTCACAAATCATATAGGACTTCTCTTTTTCTACTAAAGTCGATAGATTCCATCTAGGTGCATCCTACTCCTAACAACGAACCTGAACCTACTGTAATCAATATACACAGTAAGGGTCCGAATGGCTAGAGACCAAGAAAACATGCGGTCAAACTCAACAGCCTCGCTACGAATAGTCGATAACACTACAGGTCAAAGGACCACTCACACCACTGCAGCATCGAGTCAACTACTGATGAGTGAATAGATATCCATGTGATTTCTCATGTTGGTCATGCTCAATACAAGTTGTTCTCTAACGACCATCTGCATCCTCACCCCAGTGTCCCTACACTATAGATTCGAGACTCATCTGCCCATAAGGGAGGTGAACTGTGCACCGATCTTGAATGGATTGATCACTGTCCTCCATGATGATCTTTTGATGGATAACATTTAGAAACTAACCACTAATTAATATATGTCTCAAATTCTCAACACCTTGAGAATGTACAAAAATCATCTTTGTTAATTTTTAAGATAAATTATAGACACATAAATATGATTGAAATAAAAAATTTTTTTATTCATAATAAAAATATTACAAGTATAAAATTAAGTCTTGAAAGTATAAAATATGTCAGTCAATTAGTTTCTAGGGCACATATCTAACAAACTCTCACTTGATCTAGAGCTAATTGGCCATATTCCTAAGACCCATCTTCTCAAGGTGAGCTTCGATCTTCTGCAAGCTGAGAGACTTGGTCAATGGGTCCATCACGTTATGCATGGAGTCAACTCTCGACACCTCGATGAACTTCTTCTCGAGGTATTCGTGTATGATGTGAAACTACTGCTCTATATGTTTGGACTTCTGATGAGACCTGGGCTCCTTAGCAAGGGCTATGGTATCATTATTATCGCAGTGCAGTACAATGGCATCTGATGACACCACACCTAGCTCCGTAACGAACTTCTTAAACTAAAAGACTTTTTTAGCAGCTTCAGAGGTAGCAATGTACTTGACTTCTATGGTCGAATATGCAATGATTGGCTACTTGAAATTTTTTCAACTAACTACACCACTGTTACATAAGAAAATATATCCCGATGTAGACTTTCTATCATCGACATCAGTCATGAAGTCGAATCGGTATATCCCTCAACTTTTAGCTCCGATCCTCCACCAAAGACCAACAATAAATTCTTAATCTTTCTCAAGTACTTAAGGATATTTTTCACAACAATCCAGTGTTCTTCATCTAGATTCACCTGATATCTTCTCGTGACACTTACGGCAAGGACTATAACAGGTCGTATATATAACATGCCATACATGAGGCTCCCTATTATCGAAGCATAAGGGATCTTGCTCATGCACTGGATCTCCTCAGGTGTGTCAGGACACATCTTCTTGGAGAGATAAATACCATATCTAAGAGACAAAAATTTTTTCTTGGAGTTTTCCATGCTGAACCTTTTCAGCATTTCTTCTATATACATTCGCTATGAGAGTCCTATTATTTTCTTCGATCTATCCTTATAGACCTTTGTACCAAGAATGTAGGAAACTTCTCCTACGTCTTCCATGGCAAATTCTTTTGATAACCATACTTTGATCGACGTCAGCATGAAAATATCATTCCCAATCAAAAGAATGTCATCCACGTACAATACGAGGAATATGACGGTGCTCTCACTAACTTTTTTGTACACATATGGCTCCTCCTCATTTTTGATGAAATCAAAAATTTAGATCATATCATTAAAGCGAGTGTTCCAACTCCGAGATGCTTGCTTGAGTCCAATATGGATCTTTACAGCTTGCAAACCTTGTGATCACTATCATTGGATGTGAAATCCAAAGGCTGCTCCATATAGATATCTTTCTCAAAATATCCATTTAAGAAGGCAGTTTTTACATCCATCTGTCAAATTTTATAATCATAAAAAGCTACTATCACAAGTAGAGTATGGATGGATTTCAGCATGACCATGAGTGAAAAAGTCTTGTGATAGTCAATACTTTTACGTTGACTATAATCTTTTACAACTAGCCTTGCTTTATAGTTCTCTACCTTACCATCTGACTCAATTTTCTTTTATAAATCTATTTACACCTTATTGCCCAGCTATGCAACCCAAGAGGAGGGGGGTGAATTAAATTTTTGAAATTTTAAAGTTAATTTAGAACCACAAGGATTAAGTAATAAAAAGCAAGTTATATGTCGTAAGTGATTTAAGCAAGGTGTAGAAATAAGATGCAAGAATGCAAGAAGATAAAGAAATTTAGAAAGAGAGCAAATAAGCACAATACAAATAATCAAGATTTATAGTAGTTCGGTACCAACCTTGCACCTACATCCACTCTCCAAGCTCTTACTTGAGAATTTAAATCCACTAAAATGTATTCAACAAGAATACAACATCGGTACCTCTGACTCTACCTATCCCAAGCTAGAATACTTATTTTTCGGATACAAGCTAACCCAATACAATCCGATTCAAGGTTCGGATCAATCTATCCAAGTTTTGAAACCCTTCCAAAATTAAAGATCAAGACAAAAACAGAGTATAAGAGTTAATGACAAAGAAATACAAGTTTAGCTCCTTTAATGAGTAAATAAAATTTTAAGTACACTTTACACAACAAGAATGAAGCTTTTTTGATTTTGTTCAACATTGTTGAAGACTTGAATGAGCTCTTGAGGAGTTGGTGAACTTGAAATGAAAGCTTCTTTTGCTTGAAAAAGGCTTTTTACTTAGGGCTGAAATGAATGCTTTAATCTCTTATATTTTTTCCTCCTTTGAGTGCCTTTATATCTTCAATGGATGCTAGAGAAAAATCTGAACAGGTTTGGAACCGTTGGAGAGTATTAAATGAGCATTAAATATGATCAAAATGAGCTGAAAAACTAGTCGTTACGGAGATTTACTATCGCAGGGATCAACTCATAAGATCGTCCCCTGCACAGGGGGGTCGGGGGTCGACCTCTGTGGTGCAGAACAAAAAATAACTGTTCTGTATCTTTGGCTTACACAGACAACAGAGATCAACCCCTAGGATCATCTCCTTTGGGTGTGCCAGCCAAAAATAGCATGCCATTCCACCCCTTTTGACAGGGATCGACCTTAGGGGTCAACTCTTTTCTTTAAATTTGATTTTCTCTCAAAATATACATCTAAAAAATATGAAATTACCTTCAATAGATTACAAATCTTCTGTTCTTACTTTTAAGACTTTCGAATCAGAACTTGATAAAATTATGATTTTGTCTCTGAAATACAATAAATCTTTTTCCAAGTCAAAATTATTAGTAACCCCCTAAAATATTTTATAATCATCAAAATCAATTCATGGAGCAACAAACTCTCCTATTTTGATGATGATAAAATACTTGAGTAAAAGTAAAATATAATATATATATAAAGTATTAATTAAGAATTTTTAAATTTATGAAGATGCAGCACTTAAACATTATAGCCAATTATTTGAATAAAATACATCATGAGTAGTTTGAAGATTAGTTCGAAAATTACTTATAAGATTATTTTCTTTAACAAATTTGCTTATTACCCGATTTTATTTCTTTACTCTCCCTTTTTGACAACATCAATTAAGATCTTAAGAAATTTTTAAAAAAAAATGAAAAAGACTCTCCCTCGCAATAGCAATCATAAAGGATATTTTAATTTGCTCATATAGAAGATATTGCCATTCATAATATTTCATAGCACATATATGAGGTATTTTTTATATCACAAAATTAAGATATTTCAATTGATGCCATTCATAAAAATCAATCCAAATGACATTCATAGAAGTTAAAAGCATACATATATATATATATATATTATATATATATATATATATATATATATATATATTATATATATATATCCAAAATATGACTGAAGAGTTATTAGCTACATAAGTGTCACAATACATAAGAGTCAAGTCAAAATACATAGGCCATACAAAAGTCATGGGTAACACCAAATACAACTATCTATGAGTCAACTATCCATAGGCTATACAAAAAAAATACAACTATCCATGAGTCAATTCGCCAACAAATACAAAGGCCATAAGTTAGATCCTAGACATAAAAGACTAACTATGCTAGATCTAATAAATATCATGGCAAGAGGTATCAGAATCAGAAGAGTCAGAGATATGATGAGGAGACTCAGGATCAAAGCCACGGGCACGTCCTCAACCACATCTGCCTCGGCCACAGGTAGAAGTACTGGCACGAGCAGAAGGGCAAGAAGGTCCTGGAGCCTAGGAAGATATGGGCTGTGCTAGGAGAGCAAGTCTGATGGTATCCAATTGTGCCCAAGCTCTCAATATCGACTGCATCAAGGAACCAATCTGAGTAGAGACAGCCTCACTGGAGTCCCTGATCTCTCTCCTTAAAAAATCAAAGCCACTCTCCAAAATGCCTCGAAGCCTAGCCGCCTCTACAGACAGGTTGGAGACCTCCGTGATGTCCTCTTGCGGCTGAGGATGGACTAAGGCTAATACCTACCTCTGCAAATCAAAAACTCTGCCTGTCAGTCTCAGAATATATCCCTCAAGCTGCTCAAGTTGTGCGGACTGAGTAGTAAGCATCTGAAAGACAGTAGAGATATGAGTGATCATAGTCTGATCAGGATTAGCCTGAGATATCATCCTCTGAGCAAAATCTAAGGTGGCAAACTGCTGGGATAAAATAGAAGCAATACACTGAGACATCAACTGAATCTGATTGTCTGCAAGTTTGATCTCTGAAGGATCTACTCTGCTCCCTGACTGTGGTACAGAAGTATCCCTTCTCACTAACTCTGAGGGACCAGCCTCGTGATCAGACACGAACTGAATATCAAGAGATGCTCTATGATCACAAGGAGGTGAAGACGGTCCCTCTCTACTCTCTCCTCTGCTCTCTCCTCAACACCCTTCGATCAACCGCCATCAATCTTTGAAAACCCCATGCAGTGCAGTGTGTGACGGTTGATGGTGTCAGAATATGATAATCTGGTGACTACCTCCCCCTCAAAACAGACTCCAAACCTCCTAAAGACCAGGGTGAGTGTCATACCATAAGGCAGGTGAGCCTTAGACCTATTTAGGGTCTCCCTCATGGCCATAAACATCAAAGCAGGAAGGTTCAAGGGGGTCTCGGTAATCACATGGTACATGATGCATATATCCTTACCAGATAAGAGGTTATGTCTGCCACTCCTAGGGATAAAAAGTTTGGTCACCATGTGATGCAAAAGTCTCATCTCTACTGAAAGTATCCTTACTTCTAATTTATTTAAATTTTCAGTAAATACTTTTCCTAAAATAACACTTAGTCCCTCTTCTTTGATTGAGAGCTCCATATGAGTATAACTTTCACAAGGCAAGTGCAGGATTTGTCCCAAATGTAATGGATCAAGAACAATGTTAACACCTTTCACTAAAGACTTTACTATTCCATTGCAGTTACTTAAATTCAAATAAAATTCTCTGATCAAATTAACATAAGTATTTTTCTTCAATAAATAATAAAACTCCCATCCTTGACTTTTAATTTTTGATCCAATTAAGAACCCTTCTTTTTCAAAAAACTTAAAATCTATATTCTTCTCGGGTTCTACTTTTTGATTGGAAAGAGGTACCTTGCTTGGACTAAGTGAGGACTGTGAAGAAGCTGGAGCAGGATCTGAAACTGGGGTTGGAGCAGGAGAGGGCTCGACTGTCATTTTTTTTCTACGTACTTCCTCCTCTAACCCACGAACAGACTTTCTTCTCTGCGGTAGCTTCAATTTGGGAGCCATTTCGGACAAGAAAGACTTGCAAACAGCTTAGAAGACCTAATGAGAGGAGAGTGGAAAGAATTTTAGAGGAAAAATAAAGATTTTGGGGAGATAGACTGTCGGTTTAGAGAAGAGGGTTTGAAGCTAGGGTAAGCTTGATCTGCCCAAATAAAGAAGAAAAAGAAAGAGGATTTAGTTCCTAAAATGGTGATTTGAAGGAGGAAACACAGTGAAAAGAGAGATTTTAAGAGAATTTTTGCGGTTGAGAGAGTGGAGAGGAAGGAGATTTTTATTCAGTGGGATGAGAAAGATGAAAGGCAAAGGGTCGGCTCTTTTATAAATGGAGATTTCTCAATAAAATAGAGCACTCGATGGATTTTAATGAAAATTATAAGTTTACCCTAGGATCGACCCTGGAGGTCGACTCATGGCTAGAAAAATTTAAAAAAATGATGAAAAAATTTTAAAAAAATTTAAAACTTGAGGGAAGGGTGTCTATTTAAGAGATTGATCATATGAAGGATAGTTTTGAGCTTTTAAGAAGGGAGAGATGAGAATTAAGCTCAAAAATTGGTTCAACAAATTTTTGGCAAAAAAAAACTTAGAATCAGAAAGATACTCAAGCTGATAGATCAAGGATTCCTAGTTCTCTCCTAATTTCATAAAATCTATCTTCACTTAGGGCCTCGGTAAAGATGTCAGCCAATTATTTTTCAGTACAAACATAATCAAAAATTATATTATTATTTTGAACATGTTCTCTTATGAAATGATGTCTAATTTCAATATGTTTTGATCTAGAATGCTGAATTAAATTTTTAGTTAGATTAATAATACTAGTGTTATCATATCTTATAGGAGTTTTATTGAGTTTGATACCAAAGTCCTCAAGTTATTTCTTAATCCACAAGTTTTGAGCACAGCAACTTCTGGCTGCAAGGTATTCGACCTCGATCGTAGACAGTGCCATCAAATTTTACTTCTTGCTAAACTAAGAGATTAAGTTAACTCCTAAAAATTGACAAGTTCCACTAGTATTTTTTTTATCTAATCTACATCCAGCAAAATCAACATCTGAATATCCTATTAAGCCAATTGATGAGTCCTTAGAATATCATAATCTTAGATTTGTGTACCTTTTAAATATTTAAAAAAAAATTTAACTGTATTTAAATATGATTCTTTTAGATTTGATTGAAAGCATGCACATAGACAAACACTAAATATAATATCTAGTCTACTAGCAGTTAAATATAATAAAAAATCAATCATGCCTCTATAAAGTTTTGAGTCTATATTTTTACCTCCTTCATCCTTGTCAAGCTTACATGATAGGCTCATGGGGGTACCAATTGCTTTGGAGCCCTCCATTCCAAATCTTTTGAGTAGTTCTCTTGTGTACTTGCTTTAGGTGATGGAGATCCCTTCTTTGTTTGTTTGATTTGAAGTTCGAGGAAGAATGTAAGTTCTCCCGTCATGCTCATCTCGAACTCCCCCTGCATGAGCTTAATAAAATCTTGACAAAGAATTTCATTAGTAGATCCAAATATAATGTCATCAATATATATTTATATAACTAAAATATCATCATGATTTCTTTTAATGAAAAAGATTGTATCTACATTTCTCTTAAAAAGCTATTATTAAGCAAGAATTTACTTAACCTTTCATACCAAGCCCTAGGTGCTTGTTTTAAACCATATAATACTTTGTTTAATTTGAAAACATAATTAGAAAAAGCATGATTTTCAAAATCGAAAGATTATTCTACATATACTTCTTCAGTAATATAATAATTTAGAAAAGCACTTTTGACATCTATTTGGAATAACTTAAAATTCATAAAGCATGCATATGCAAGTAAAAGTCTAATTGTTTCTAATTTAGCAACAGGTACAAAGACCTCATTAAAATCAATTATCTCTTCTTGATTATAACCCTTTACAACCAATCTTGCTTTATTCTTAATTATATTTTCATGTTCATCCAATTTATTTCTATATACCTATTTTGTGTCAATTACTGAATAATTTTTAGGTCTTGATATTAAAGTCCATACATTATTTTTTTCGAATTGATTAAGTTTCTCTTGCATTATATTTATCCAATTATAATCTTTTTCAGCTTCATCTATGATTTTAGGTTCAAAATGAGAAATAAATACAAAATAATTGTATGCATCTCTAAGTGAAGAACGAGTTCTTACTCCATGTGTAGGATCACCAATGATTAATTCTTTGGGGTGATTGTGATCATACCTCCATTCTTTGGGTAGGTCATTTGTACCTCGAGGTTATTCTTGTTGTTCTTTACCTTCATCTTTTTGTTTATTTTCATATTCTTCTTTATTTTGAATTATTGAGTCCTTTAGGATGAGCTCCTTCATCCCTTCTATAAGAGGATCTGTATCATCGATACTTTCACTCTTTTTAAAGGAAGATCATTAGTCTCATCAAAAATAACATGTATTAACTCCTCTACTACTAAAGTTCTTTTGTTGAAAACTCTAAAAGCTTTGCTAGAAGAGGAGTAACCAAGAAAAATAGCTTCATCAAATTTTACATCAAATTTTTCTAATCTCTCTTTACCATTGTTTAAAACAAAACATCGACAACCAAAAACATGAAAGAATGCGATGTTTGGTTTTCTTCCTTTTCAAAGCTCATAGGGTGTTTTCTTTAGAATTGATCTAATTAAAGCATGGTTTAAAATATAACATGCCGAGTTAATTGCTTCCGCCCAAAAATATCTTGAGAGGTTGCTTTCACATAGCATGGTACGGGCCATTTCTTCGAAGATTTTTTTTTCTACTATCACATTTTATTGGGGTATCTTAGGTGCTGAAAAATTATGATCAATGCTTTTTTCATCATAAAACTTTTCAAAATCTTAATTTTCAAATTCGGTTCTATGATCACTTCGAATATTTTGAATTAAAAAATCTCTTTCATTAGTAACTTTTCGATAAACTTTTAAGAACACATAAAAAATTTCATCCTTATGTGTCAAAAAAAAATCCATGTAAAATGAGAGAAATCATCAATAATTATAAAGCCATATCATTTTTCATCTAAACTAGTAGTTCTAGTGGGTCCAAATAAGTCTATGTGCAATAATTCTAATGGCCTAGAAGTTGAAACAATATTTTTAGATTTGAATGAGACTTTTGTTTGTTTACCTAGTTGGTATACATCACAAATTTTATCTTTTTTAAATTTTAATTTAAGTAAATCGGTAATCAATTTTTTTTTAATAAATTTTGAAAGTAAATGCATGCTAATATGTGCAAGCCTACGGTGCTAAAGCCAACTAGTCTCATTAAATTTGGCATTCAAAGCTACTAGGCATTGCATGTTTATCTTGAAAAGATCATTCAAATCTACCATATAAATATTATCATATCTATGTCCAATAAATTTAATGCCTTCATCATTGGGACTAGTTACTATGCATAATGAAGATTCAAAAATAACTTTATCCTTTTGTCACAAAATTAACTAATGCTTAATAGATTATATTTCAAACCATCTACTAATAAAATATTTTTAATATACTTGAAGGGAATGATACCAATGTTACCTATAGCGATGATCTTTCTTTTGCTATTGTCTCCAAAGGTGACCATCCCTCCATCTTTTGCATCAAGTGTGATGAATTGAAATTCATCACCAATCATATATCTTGAGCACCCGCTATCAAGATCCCATTTCTGATTTGTTTCTTGGGATACAAAACACACCTATATACAAAAATCAAGTTTGACTTTAGGTATCCAAGTTTTCTTGGGTCCTTTTTGGTTAGTCACAATGGTTCTTTTTGGAACTCATATTTTTCTCACGTTAGAATTTTCAGATTTGCTAGAGAAACATGTATAGGATTTGTGTCCTACTTTACCACATTTAAAGTAAGTAATATTTGAAAACTTGTTACTTGATGAGTTCACAAAGATATTTTTCAGAAATTTTTATTTCTTTAAAGGGTTGTAGCTAAGACCGGCTTTATCATAAACAGCCTTTTGATTATCAAATATCATTTGAAGTTTATTTGAACTTATAGTGAACTTTTCTACTATAGATTTTAACGTAGCAATTTTATTTTTCAAGTTTAAGTTTTTTTATTTCAAGATCAATTTTTTATTTGAAATAATCTCATTTTCTTTTAGTAAAGATTGATTCTTTGATTTCAATTCTTTGTTCTTTACCCTTAATTTTTTTAGATCATCAACTAGATCATAAAATACTTCTTAAAGTTCTTCAAAAGTAAAGTCATTAGGAGTTTCAGAGTTTACCTCATTTTCATGTGCCATAAGGCACAAGTTAGCTTGTTCATGTGAATCTTCTTCTTCGAAGCTTGACTCATCACTATCACTCTATGTAGCCACCATAACCTTTTTCTTATACTTTTTGGGACTCTTCGTAAGTTATGGACATTCAGACTTAAAGTGCTCTGGCTTCTTATATTCATAACAAATAAGAGGCTGCACCTTATCCTTTTCTTTGCTATGCTCCCCTTTTGTAGGTGGTCTCTTCCTCATCTCTTATTTTCTTTTCTTCAAAAATCTTTTAAACCTTCTAATGATGAGGGCTATTTCTTTATCTTGCTCTTTATTTTCTGTTTCATCAGATTCCTCATCGAGTTGAGCAGTGGATTTGAGGGTGATTGTCCTCTTCTTCTTGACATCTTCTTCTTGATGTTATTTCATGCTTAGCTCGTGTGTCATTAGCGATCCTAGAAACTCCTCCAAGGATAAAACATTCAGATCTTTGGCTTCTTGGATTGCGATTACTTTGACCTCCCAAGTCCTTGGTAAAGATCTAAGAATTTTTTTCACAAGATCGCTGTTAGAATAAGACTTATCAAGACTTTTAGAACATTAATAATATCCGTAAAATAAGTAAACATATATGTTATTGATTCATTATGCTCTATTTTAAAGAGTTCATATTTGTACACAAGCATGTTAATTTTTGATTTCTTAACTTGATTAGTGCCTTCATGTGTTACTTCTAATCTATCTCATATTTTCTTAGCCGACATGCATGTTGAAATACGATTAAATTCATTAGCATCTAAAGCACAATATAAAAAATTTATGACTTTAGCATTGAGTTGAGCCATTTTCTTATCAACTTCATCCCATTCTCTTTCAGATTTGGTTGATTCTATACCATCAATTATCTTAGTGGATGTGTGTGATCTATTAACTATGATACTCCATATATCATAGTCAAGTGCTTGAATAAAAATTTTTATCCGAGCTTTTCAATAGGTGTAGTTTGACCTATTGAAAAGTGAAGGTCGGTTTGTGGACTGCCCCTTGGCTAGTGAAGCACCAACTTGAGTTGCCATAGATCTTTGGCTCTTTGATGGTTAAATCAAAGTAGAGCTAGAGCATCAAGCTCTGATACCATTTATTGCCCAGCTATACAATCCAAGAGGGGGGGTGAATTGGGTTTTTAAAATTTTAATGTTAATTTAGAACCACAAGGATTAAGTAATAAAAAGTAAGTTATATGTAGTAAGTGATTTAAGCAGGGTGTAGAAATGAGATGCAAGAATGCAAGAAGATAAAGAAATTTAGAAAGAGAGAAAGTAAGCACAACACAAACAATCAAGATTTATAGTGGTTTGGTGCCAACCTTATACCTACATCCACTCTCCAAGCTCCTACTTGAGAATTTAAATCTACTAAAACGTATTCAACAAGAATACAACGTCGGTACCTCCGACTCTAGCTATCCCAAGCTAGAACACTTATTTTTTGGGTATAAGCCAATCCAATACAATATGATTCAAGGTTCAGATCAACCTATTCAAGTTTTAGAATTCTTCCAAAACTAAATATCAAGACAAAAATAGAGTATAAGAGTTAATGACAAAGAAATACAAGTTTAGCTACTTTAATGAGTAAATAAAACTTTAAGTATACTTTACACAATAAGAAAGAAGTTTTTTAATTTTTCTTAAGGTTGTCGAAGACTTGAATGAGCTCTTGAGGAGTTGGTGAACTTGAAATGAAAGCTTCTTTTGCTTGAAGAGGGCTTTTTGCTTAGGGCTGAAATGAATGCTTTAATCTCTTATATTTTTCTCTCTTTAAGTGCCTTTATATCTTCAATGGATGCTAGAGAGAAATCTGGACAGGTTTGAAGTCGTTGGAGAGCATTAAATATAATCAAAATGAGCGGAAAAATTAATCATTACGGAGATTTTTCGTTGCAGGGGTCGACTCATAGGGTCGTCCCCTGCACAGGGGTCGACCTCTATGGTGCAGAATAGAAAGTGACTATTCTGTATCTTTAGCTTGTACAGACAACAGAGGTCGACCCTTATGATCGTCCCCTTTGGGTGTGCCAGTCAAAAATAGTGTGCCGTTCAGCCCCTTTTGACAGGGATCGACCCTAGGGGTCGATCCTTTTCTTTAAACTTGATTTTCTCTCAAAATATACATCCAAAAAATATAAAATTGCCTCTAATGGATCACAAATCTTTTGTTCTTGCTCTTGAGACTTTCGAATCAGAACTTGATAAAATTATGATTTTACCTCTGAAATACAATAAATCTTTTTTCAAGCCAAAATCATTAGTAACCCCCTCAAATATTTTGTAATCATCAAAATCAATTCATGGAGCAACACACCCAATAGGTACAATACCTTTAGGTAGATCTACTAAGGACCAAATCTGATTGGAATGCATGGAGTCAATTTTTGACTCATTGCTTCCATCCATTTTTCGGAGTCAATATCTAACATTGTCTCATCGTATGTCTTGGGATCATTCTTAATGTCCCTATCTCCTACAAGGAATGCTTCCTCTAAATCTTTTGTAAGAATACCTAAGTACCTTTCAGGAGGATGGGAGATCCTATTTGATCTATGAGATGGAAGAGGTATCACATCTACTGATTCACTACTGGGTCAGGTTCTTGGACTCGATGCTCTTCAAAGACTTTCTCTTCGAGCTCAATCTTTCTCCCACTACCTTCATCTTGGATAAACTCTTTTTCTAAGAAGATGGCATGATAGCTCATAATCACATTGTGATCCTCAGGAAGATAGAAGTAGTATCCCATAATTTTCTTAGAATATCTTATGAAGCGAGCCCTAAAAGACCTAGCCTCTGACTTGTTCGCCTGCTGTCGCTTGACATGGACCAGACACTTAAATCTTGAGGTACCCAAAAGTTAGCTTTTACCATGCCATAACTCATATGGTGTGGTAAGAACAGATTTAGAGAGAATCTGATTCAAAAGATGAATCACAGAAAGTAATACATATCTCTAGAGAAAGACAGAAAGGTCTGTGAAGCTTATCATGGATCAAACCATATCTAATAGGGTCCAATTCCTCTTTTTGGATATCTCATTGAGCTGAGGTGTCCCTAGAGATGTCCACTATGAGACTATGCCATTATCCTTGAGATAGGTCCAAAATTTTTAACTAAGATATTCTTCTTCTCGATCTGATCGAAGAACTTTTATGAATTTTTTGATCTATTTTTCTACTTCATGTCTGAACTCTATGAACTTTTCAAAGGCTTCAGATTTACGGTGCATCAAATATACAAACCCATATCATGAATAATCATCGATAAAAATTATGAAGTAGATATAGCCACCCCTGGCTTGTACATTGAATGGACCACACACGTCAGTGTGTATCCAGGCTAATATCTCAATTGCTCTTTCTTCTTGTCCAACAAAGGGTAGCTTGGCCATTTTTCTTTGAAGATATGATTCACAAACCGAATAAGGCTCGAAAGTCAATGATCCGAGAAGACCATCTTTCACCAGTTTGTTGAGTCTATCTTCTCCTATATGGCCTAACCTAAGGTGCCACAGATATTTTTGGCTAATCCTATCTCTAAGTCTCTTAGATCCTATGGCATTTACAGTTTACTCGTTAATATTGACACTTGCATCTATATGTAAATGATAAAAGCCATCAATCAAGAAAGCACGTATAATAATTTTATTTTCAAAATAAATTAAACATATGTCTTTATTGAAATAAAAATTATAATTATCCTGTGTCAATACAGATATGAAAATTAAATTTTTACTGGCTATAAGTATATAATAATAGTCTTTCAAAATTAAACTAATTCCTATTGGTAATCATAGAGAATAGGTCCTGATGGCTACAGTAGCAACCCTTACTCTATTGCCGATTTGAAGAGTGATCTCACATTCTCTCAGTCCTCTTACTTCTTCAAGACCCTTTGGATCTACCCAGCGGTCAATGTCACGAAAGAAGATTAATCATTCTTTCACATCAAGAACCTAACTAGTGAAGGAAAAATGAATAGTTCAAAGCATGTATTTTTAAAATTTTATAATAAAATAATAAAAGATTAAATATTTTAATCTTCTAAACATACCTTAGATCAGACTTAAACTATCACTAAGGTTCTATGACATAAAAAATTTATATATAAAATTTGAAATAAAATAAAAAACTACATCGATCACATCGATGCCTTGAATTTGATCTAACTTTTAGATTATATCGGTAGAGTTTCGAACTTATCATCTTTTCGAGGGTTGATGATCTCCACTGTTGGTAAGCATAGTATGAAGCTCTTGCTGATGTCGAGCAGTTGCACAAGCATCGGACCTCTACGGATGGTTCACACAAAGCCCCTCGGATCGATTAGCCCTCCGTGGGAGTGCTAGCTCGTGCAGTTGATTTCTGATAGCAGATCTGACTTGACTTCTTCTTCGATCACCTCAAATATTTTTGATGTTAAAGATAGATTAGAGAAGGATGCTGTATGGTAGAGAAAAATTAGATGAAGACTCTCTTCTCTTTGATTTTTTCCTCACTCAAAAACCTAGAACAACTCTAGGTCTCTCACCCAAGAGGAAAATGGTCTCCTCTTTTGTTCACGCCAAAGAGGAAGGAAACCCACTTAATCCTCACATCCCAAAAAGATAATTTTGACCCTCTTTTTCTCTGATATCTCATGATGAAAAGATCTTCTTTTTTCACACACAAAATTATGACCTTTTTATGGTTGTCACACAAACCAGATAAAATAGGATAAGGACTGGAGTTTATTGCAATTCAAACTCTTTTGAATTTCAATTCTACTCTAACTTTTTCTCACCCTTATCTAACTTAAAGAGAGACTTACCAAAGAAAATTAGGTATAAAAATCAATTAGAAAGATCTCTTTTTTTCATACACAATAGACCCCTTCAAAAGCAGCCAACGTGTAGAAGGTTATGGATAAGGTTTTAAGTTGAAATTCAAATTAATTTGAATTCAAATTAAAACCAACCAATTTTTATCCTTAATAGGCGATAAAAGAAGAATTATTTTTTAGTTTTCTCTTGTACAAACTAATTTTGTATGGTGAAAAAAGGTGTCAAACAATTTAGGTGGCGTAAGGGATAGAGTCCTATTCATTTAGGACTCTAGAGTTTAACCAATTGGATTTCTTTCAAACCCAATCCAATTAGATCCAAATAAAATATGATGAATCTAATCTAATTAGGCTCCTATAATCTCAACTAAACTTGATCAAATTAATAAATTAATTGAGCTATAGATTCGATTAAATCAGGATCATTTCTCCCTTACCGATTAGGTCATTTCATAACCTAATCAGACTTGACTTGATTGAATCAAATTCAATCAGATTTGATCTAGACTTTAATGCTTAATCAAATTAAACTAATTAATGATCTAATCACTAATTAATCTTTCATTAATAATAGAGTTCAAGTCTAGTAGGACTCTTCTCTAGAGTCCCCATCCAGTGGGACTCTTCAGCAGAGTCCTCATCCAGTAAAACTCTTCAGCAGAGTCCCAATTGACTAAGACTCTTCAGATTAACCATGTGATCAGAAAAAAATTTTCAATGTGTGTGACCCCATAGGTTCGAACCTAAGCCGACAGCATAGGAACTTATTTCTATACCAATCGGAGTAACCATCTAGCAATGGTATCCGACGTTCGGATAGGCCGAATGTATGCAAAGTAATACTCAAGAACCTATTTGAATATACTTACCGTATAATTCATCCCTTTGATCCAAATGTTTAAGGTGACCTAGGGTTTAACTGCCAACCCTGATATGATCATCTACATTGTATTTCAATTTTCAAAATCTATCACATGGATTATCCCGGCTAAGATTTTACTGAATTAAAATACACTGATACATTAACTCTTACTTATTCGAAGGGATCAATTCTATTTTGACTCACACACCGACTTCACAAGTATTTGACTATGCTCAGAAACCTTTCATCGCTAAATTAGAAATTCAAGTAGTCAAGCACCAAACATAGTGAGTTGCTTGCAAGTCATCATGGTGATCTCAAGTCGGAGAGACACTTATACCTATATCCCTTCGGAGTGACTCTTGACAGCAGAGTACTCCAGAGTTGGTCACATTCAGTGAAATATACTCCTATATTTCACCTGCATGCCATATCAATATCTCCACGTTCCTTGGTTAAGAGGACAACCAACCTATATGGCACACAATGACCTCCACTTGATATGTCTATCGTCCTAGTAATAGCATATCATTTGATCGTAAACTTATTTAAGGACTAAACGATATATCCTCCTATATCGAATCAAATAGTCCTAAGAACTTCATCACATAATAGAAATTCAAAATGAGATATACAAAGCGATAAAAAAACCAAATAGCATTTATTAATTCAATAATTCATATACGATTACAATGATATGTACAATCGTTAACAGGCTGATGATTGACTTTGAGACATAATTTCCAACAACTCCCACTTGGACTAAAGCTAATCGGTGTAGTATCGTATACCCATCTTTGATTTGTAGTCTTCGAACTCCTTGATGCTGAGAGCTTTAGTAAATGGGTCGATCAGATTCTCTTTTCCATCGATCTTCTGAAGCTCGACGTCATCTCGATCCACGATCTCTCGGATCATGTAGTAGCGATGCAGAATATGCTTGATTCACTGATGTGACTTCGGTTCCTTCGCTTGAGCAATAGCACTAGTACTGTCACAATACAACAAGATGGGGCTATTAAGGGAGGGTGCCAGTCCAAGCTCGTTGATGAACTTTCGTAGCCACACAGTTTTCTTCGCAGCATCAGATGCCGCAATATATTCCACCTCACAAGTAGAGTTGGCTACAGTGTGCTGTTTGAAACTTTTTCAGCAGATTGCTCCACCGTTCAAGGTATAAATATATCTCGATATGCTCTTGCTGTCGTCATGATCTGACTGAAAATTGAAGTCTGTGAACCCCATAAGTTTTAAGTCAGATTCTCCATAGATAAGCCACTGATCTTTCGTATTTTACAAATACTTAAGGATGGTCTTTACAACCTTCCAATGATTCTCACCTAGATCGGATGGTATCTGCTCACTACTCCTAATGAGTATGCCACGTCTGGTCGCGTACATATCATGGCGTACATAATAGATTTCACTGTCGAAGCATATGAAATTCTACTCATACGCTCTCTCTCTTGAAGAGTTGTCGGACAATCACTCTTCGAAAGAAAAATTCTTTGGCCTATTAGAAATAACCTTTCTTGAAATTCTCCATGCTGAATTTTTTTAGCATAGTATCAATATATGTTGACTGGGACAATCCAAGCAACCTTTTAGATCGATCTCTATAGATCTTCATCCCAAGGATGAAAGATGCTTCTCCAAGTCTTTCATGGAGAACTGTGATGACAACCAAACTTTTATTCTCTGTAATATGGGATGTCATTTTCGATTAAGAGAATATTATCGACATACAAAATAAGAAATACTACCACAGAGTTATTAACCTATTTGTATTGCAGGGTTTCTCTCAATTCTTAATGAAGCCATACGTTCTGATCACTTTATCAAAATGTATGTTTTAACTCCGAGATGCTGCTTAAGTCCATAGATGGACATTTGAAGCTTGCACACCTTAGACTCATCTGTAGATATGAAACCTTCAAGTTGTATCATATACATCTTTTTTCTAGCTCTCCATTTAAGAAGACTGTTTTCACATCCACTTGTCAGATTTCATAGTCCAGATGTGCTGCTATCGCAAGCATAATCCGATAGACTTGAGTATTGCCATAGAAAAAAATATCACGTTATAGTTAATACCATAATGTTGACGATAATCTTTCGCAACCAGACAGACTTTATAGATCTCCATCTTTCCATCTGTGCCCCTCTTCTTTTTTAAGACCCACTTACATCCTATAGGTTTTTACCCTTCAGGTGGGTCAACTAATGTCCATATATTGTTGATTTTCATAGACTTCATTTCAGATTTCATGGCTTCCA